>NW_009724333.1:121120-153902 GCF_000703405.1 Apaloderma vittatum
TCTCTTCATTTTTCAGTCTGAGATGATTCCTGTTGAGCCGTTCAGCCTAAATAATAGAAAACTGCTTTGACGCAGTTTGTCCTTTGAGAAGAAGTTGTGTTTCCAGTGAAAGCATTCAAAATTTCATTTTAATTTATCTAGTCCTGGAGGCTTTTACTGCTGTTGGTTGTCTTTGTTATATTCCTTGCTTCTCCCCTGTATTTCCTTTACAAAGAACAGGAACAGTTATGACCTAGATTTCTTAATCTTTGCATATCTTTGAGTTCGGTTTGGTTTTGGTTTTTTTTTCCCCACTTTTCTCTTTTATATTGATTCTTTGTTATATGTAACAGTGTGTTAATTTCTAACAATGTTATGTAAATATAAAAGTGCTTGAAGAGGAAGCATAGAAAAAACAAGGAGACAGTCTTATTATATAGGGACATACCACTAGTTTCCTCTGACGTAATAAAAGAATACTCTCTTGTTAGAAACAAGAGCATAGGGATGATTTGCTTTTTGATATAATTCTCCAGATTTTACAAGCTATTTTACTGACCAAAAATGATCAGCATTCTGACGTGCTTCTCTGCAAGTGCATGCATTTATGAATTGCCAGAGCTTTCCTTTCCCCATGAATGGAATTTAATCTCTCAGGTGAAACAGGAATTAAACAGACGATGAATCTGTCCAAAAAAGGATCAAACAGTTGCCACTCTTCACGGTCTGTAAGATCTCCAAATCTTTTGATATATTAGACATATTAATGTGTTAGTAATAGTAAGGCCATGGGTTGTTGGGGTTTTTTGTGGTTTTTTTTTAATTGAGTTGTACATGTCCCTTGATTTAGATATATTCCTAAACAGAAAATAGTTTTGTGTCCAAACAGCATTTTGAGCTATATGTGTCTTCCTAGCATCCTGGATGATATTCAGTGATCTTCACACCCTTGTGCCCTCTCTCATTTTGTCCAATGCTAACAAGAGGCAAAGTCATGTAGCTGAACCGGGGGCAGAGTGTTAAATGACACAGTGGGAAGGAAGTGGCCCATGGTGACCATATCTCCAGCACAGCATCATAGTCTTTTCTTCTGCCTCAGCATCCTGATGCTGGATGCGTCCAGCCAGCAGATGATGCCTCGTGTGCTGCTTGGACAGCAAAGTCTCAAAAAAGGTCCTTGCTCTAAACCTTCGCAAGTTTACATATGGGTCAGTGTAAGACAGGACAAATCAGATTAATGGCAGTTTGAGGGCTCGGTTGGTTGACTGGGGTATGATGGTGGAAATGAAGGCAGCAGGACTCTGGAAGTTTTGTTAGGGAACTGACAGGTGACAGAGAAAGATTGAGAATTTGGGGTTTTGGGAGACTTGGTTTCATGGGAAGGGGTGAGGGAGTTGTGATTATTAGCTGCAACAAAGTTTTGGCAATTATTTTTTTGTAGTGCAGTATGTTGACTATTACACGTCAGCTTAGGAGAAATTTTTTTCTCAGTGTTTGATACTGTCAAGAGGGAAATTGAATGACTTTAAATACTTTATTGCTCAGTAGAGAGTGTTATAAATTGGAAAAGTTGTTTATTTCTGGTATAAGTCTTAGTACATTACAGCAACATAAACCAAGTTCTATATGGAAAGGGAGGAGTTTGATTTTAACTATGACAGACTGTGTTTAATATGAGGTTTTCAGTGTTTATGTCAAAGGTATGCATAGTTTCCTACTCTTAGCTTTAAACTTCTTCAGCTAGAGCAAACCTCTAATTCCTTCTGTAATGTGTTGCAGTTGTTCTCTCTACACTGTGGAGAGAATTTCATTCAAAGAACGTTTGGCTGCTTTCTCATGTAGAAAAGTGAAGCATCAGACTTGTATGGATTATATATTTGAAACTTGATCCTGTAAACATTTAGTTAATGTGCTTAAAGTTAAGCCTGTAATTCTTCGGAAGTCATTGAGTCCACCTGTGTATTTAAAGTTGCACATAAAGTCAATGTAAATATCTGAAATATCTTAGTTTTTGCACCACATCTCTACGAAATAAGTGGCTTCCTTGATTCTGAGCCAACTTTTGTACTGGCACATCTGTCAGTATCTTTGAGTCCTAGGTTTTCTTGCACCTTGCTTCCAGTGATTCAGAAAATACTGATGAATTTATCTGCATGGAGAAAACATGATGCAGTGGGCTGGGAAGTCTGAGGGGCAATGATTGTTTCTTTTTTAAATAAAGCCAGGACAATTTGAGGACAATATAGAATGATTTTGAAATGCAACATAATAATTAGCTTGGTGATTTAGTGTTGAATTACTAATAAAGACTCAAAAAGTAGCTTGAGTGCCTTTGAATTGGCATCAGAATTCATGCAAAATTATCTGAATTTACTCAGTGTTTGGTATAAAGAAGCCCTGTGGCCAGATGTCCTTTGCAAATAGCCATACAATGAAGAGTTTATTGCAAAATTAGTATAAAATGTTGTGGGTTTGTTTGGTTTTTTTTCTGCTTGGTGGTTGTGTGTTGTGGTGTTGGTTTTTTTCTAAAGAAAATTAGCTCATAGATTTGGGTGTATCTCAGTAGTTGATCAGACAGCAGTAGCAGAATTCATCAGTCTTTTCCTGCCTCCAATGACCCTCAAATGTTTTTCCTTGTTAGCTCAGGGTTGCGGCAGCTATTTATTGCAACAATAAATTGTGCCTCATAAAATTACGTCTTACTGCAGTTTCTTGTCAAAATTGGTATTGTTAGTGACAATTGCGATCCTTGTCACCTAGTAGGCAGCTTTATAGCCTGGCTGTAAGGTAAGCACAGTATGCTTTACCTGAAAAGTCTTCACTTGAATTAAGCACTCAAAACATGCCTCAAAACTGTATTCTTTTTCACTTTCTTTTCTTCATTTGTCTCTCTTATGCTAAATGAATTTATGGAAATACCTCTTAAGTCTTTTCCTGGTTTTATTCCACTACCTTTTGTCACAGTTGGAGGCTTCTTGTCTAATTTAATGGCTAATCATGTAACTGATTTTCTTTTAATGTCTTAGAATTTCTCTAGTTTGATGTTTCTTTTCTCATTTCTCATATTCCTTCCTAGGAAAACAGATTCTATATCTTCGTGTTTTATGTGGGACATGTAAACTGTAGTATAATTCCTTTTTTGTATTGTGTAACCTTAAACACTTTTAAATGTTTATTCTTAGTTGAGGTAGTCATGTTTACTTGAATCTAATTTCTTTCTATTTCCGTACTCAAAAAAAAAAAAGATGACAGGGGAAAAAAATAGGAAAATACAAGTGATTAAAAAAATACCACTCTGAGTATAAAGGTAGATGCAGATAGATTTTCTTGAATATTTTTTCCACTGAGAGTCCACACTTCTAAATGGAAAAAAACACAAGTAAAATTTCAGGGACGTATGGGTTTCTGAGAATAACATAAAACAATAAAGAGGGAAAACCATGCAGCTTTCAGATTTCAGCCTGTCACCTGCTCTGGGAGGATTTCTATTACTATTTGTGTGCAACTACTTTTTTTCCTTGAATACATGTGGACATTACTGGTACATGAAAGGTATTAAGGAGAAAGATGAACGTGAATCAGATGATGTGTCTTGGAAAAAAAAAAATGATCCAGAAGGCTTCCATGCTGTTTTATGTTTTTATTTTAACTTAGCATGGGAAATGTCTAGTCACTAGATCTGAAGAAAGATTATTTCACAAGTATTTACATTTTTATTTGAAGACATTTAAGAAGATCCTGTGGAAAAAAATAGCGTGGAATCCATTGTGAAACTGGGCATATGAGTGGTTGGGTCTTATGGCAGCCAAAATCAAGGCTCCAAATGCCTTTCCTCTTTCCAGATGATCAGCACTGTATTGCAATTAGAGCTGAAGGTAAAATACAGCAAGAAATAAATGGTTTGTATTGAAGAAGGCATTTGCAACAAAACTAAGTTGGCCAAGCAAAGTTAGGCCCTATATTCATCTTGATACCACCTTTTACCCCATATGAATAAATTTCAATCAGGTCGAAAATATTAAAAGATATCCTACACACTGATAGAATAAACCTTTTGTTTTAGGTAGGCAGCAACTCAGTGTGTAAAGTCCAGAGTGAAAGGTAAAAGCTCCAAATACAAAGATTTGCCACGGCCTTTCGGCCCCTGGTTCGTGTTTGAAAGCCCATAGATGTGCTAATGGGTGGCTGCTCACAAGCTGAGCCAGGAGAACCCCTTGAAGTGCTTGGCCAGGGGGTGAGTACTGAAGCCCCACAGCTCCTTGACCAAAGGGCTTCATGCTGCTTTGGAATGCTGCTCTCTTGAATATTGTTTTGCAGTCTCCTTGAAAGGTGAGATAAGAGCTGGGCTTGCTGTAATCAAAGCTGGGAAGAGGTTTTGTTTTTAGCAAAGCAGAGCCCTTGAACACTTCCGCGGTACCACGCTTGACATGGGTGATTGAAATTCAAGTGTGATCTTTTCATCTGCTGAACTAATGTCTAAGCGTATTTCTTTAAGAGGCTACTGGCCTCATTTCTTTAGCCCCTTTGGTTGAGGTAAAGGTATTGGTGTCTAGAGGGTTAGTAGCTCAGCACTGGAACATAGACTAGATCAACATTAAGAGAGACCTTACAAGAGCAGGCATTTTAAGGACTTCCCTGCATTTTCATTAGCAGCAGCATCATAGTTACACAGAAAACAAGTGCATGTGACTCTGTGGATCTTGTTCACTTGTTTGTAAGTACTCCCGTCTTCTGCTCCTGGAAGTAGAGAGGAGGTTGTCTGAGCACCTTCCTTGGGTTATGGTCAAAGTCTATGTGCCAGCATTTCTCTTCTCTGCGCTGGGGTTTGGGGTTGAAAGCCATTACAGAAAGCATGGCAAAGCAACAAGATTTTGATGTACTTGGAGCCTGTATGATGGGAGGAAGAAACTCAAGGTACCACTGAAATAAGCAGGAGAGAATTTTGAATTAAATGCTAACATAGATTTTACATCTTGATTAAACTAAACTGTATTTCTTGTGCTCACATCTTCCAGCTTCTGTAGCGATTAGAATTCCAGACTTTTGATGGTAGGCCTCTCAACGGGCCTTAGGGTGGGCTTTTTTTTTTTTTCCATTTTCCGTGTTGTTCCGTCACTTTTGTCATTCAAGTATTAAGGCCTTACAGCTATAGAAGTCTCTGTAATGGTACTTGCTGGGCTGTTCATGGCACATTATCTTACAACATACTGTTTCCCTGTTTCTCTCTGCTTTGTTCCCTTGAGTGTGTTATGTGAGCTTCTGTTAGACATAAGTTGTGTATCTTGGAGGGGGACATAATAGAAAAATACAAAACATCAGTCAATCTGTAAAATTTAGAGCCATGTTTAAAATGTGGGAGGGCAGAGGTGGGGATTCTTCGAAGAGGAATGCTGTGCTGGAGGAGTGAGATATCTGGGCTGGTATCAGGAGGATGCCATTGAAACAATAGACAAGGCTTTCTCAACTAGTGGCACTTATTATTGGAATAAGTTGTTTAATCTTAAAATCCATTGAGCTTTATGTTTCACCCATTGCTATTCATTTATCTGCAGTATGCTAATGTATTCATTATGCCTTGTATTGCTGTTGAATTCATTACAGTGTGAAGTCAGATTGTAGCAGGGAAGTTCACCGAAATGCTAGATTTGCTTTTCCTCTAAACTAGTGAGAAATGAAGCAGCATTTTTCCAGTCCTGAGCTCAGTGAGCTGGCCTCCAAAATGCACAGACAGTGCTTTGTATACCTCTAGATTCATTCTTGGTTGGAAGAAGAGCCTGCTCATCTGAGAGAGTCTTGGGGACCTCAGAAAGCCGAGAAAATTTATCTGAAACAGAAGGTGTAGAAAAGCAGCACCTCCAACTTGTTTTATTTCCCATTGATTTAAATTTTCCATCAAAAGTTAATGATCACAGTGTTTTCTAGTGGAGATCGACATCTATTTTTCTAAGAATAAAGGGCAAAAATGACATTTAGAATCCAGAAGAGATGTCATTTAGCTATGTCAAAGAAAGTATCGGGGACTCTAATGACCTAGTTTCCTGTTAAATCTCTAGGCCATTGCTGAAGTGAGGAGCATAGGGAAAATACGTTTCATCTTCAAAGACTTCAAGATGAGGTTTATAGCTTTCTTAAAGAGGAAAAAATGAATCCTCTCTGCTGAAATGAGACAGATAAAGTTTCAGCCTGAGATGGATATTTTTCCCTGAAGATCTAAAAATTAAACCACCTGCTTTAAATGTGAAGATTGAAAAAAATGCAGTGTGCTAACCCGCTATCTTCAGTGTGAAAAGAGAGGAAGAAAATTATATCTTTTTACCTCTGTATAGGTCTAAATAAATTAAAAAGACTTCAGATTCTGAAAATAACACAAGGATTAAAAAATACTTCTGTATTTTAGTGGAAATAAGAACCTCTTAAAGTATTTGGGGGAAGATTTCATTGTTTAGTAGCACTTTGTATTCTTCTGTCTTACTTCATATACACCTTGTCTTAAAATAGTATGTTTCACTGTATTTTTAGTTGAATCTGATATCTTGCCTACAAGTTTTCATCATTCTGTTTTAGGAAATGGTAAACTACTCACAGCTTGTGTGGCCTATCCACAGGTGTCTTGAGTAACCAACAGGCTCATAATGGCCGTAGGGGCAGGGAGTTTAGACTAATCACTTGTTCCCAGTTTTCTGGAACAAGATCCATGACTATTTTTTGTCCTTCACATATTTCTCCACACCAGACCTTCGTGTCCTTATGTGCTCCAGATTGGGATGGGAAAACCTGTGCCTGTTCTTCTCCTTTGGTTTTGATTCAGTCTGCTAAAAATCCCTGCACATATACCAACATGTGGAGTTCCGTGAGGCTACCAGAAAGAAATACTGACCTATGCCTTGGATCAGAAACAGTGCAGCAAGGGCATAGCTGTACCTCAGAGCAACCTGGGCATTCTGATCGAATTGTAACAGGTGGCTTCTGGATGTCACTGCCTCTGAGCGGTGAAAAAGTGATGTGTTATGCCTCTTTGGGCCAAATAGACGTTCCTCACGCTTCACTAGTACTTTAAATTCCTCTGAGTCTTGAATATAAATGAACCTGTTCCGAAGTTGCCATTGTTTTGGAAGAAACAAAAGTTTTTAAAAAAATTAGCTGCTCATGATGAAGGAAATACTCCAACTGACGTGCACGCTGGTTGATATATTCTCAAATGCTTTTTCTGTTGGTGGAATTTGGTGCATCACTCTGATCAGTACTTCAAAGTTTTATGCAGCTGCATCACTTGAAGAAGGGAGATGTGGAGAGGGGGAAAGGAGAGAATAAACAAAAGAAAATAAAAACAAGAAGGGGAGGCTGCATAGAGAAGACAATAATGTTATGTGACATTTTTCAATATATCCATTTTTGTGTTAGTGGCAATTGCTCTTCAGAAAACATTAAACCTGAGCAAAAGGAAGAAAGGCAATGTTTTTGTCTCCTGCTTATTGAATGACTTACAAACACTCATGTACATGAACTCCAGCACCTTAGCATAGTTGTGGTGTTGGAGATTTCTGCATAATTCATCATAAAAGAACATGAGGCATTCAGCAGTCACTGCTCATTCAGAGATTTCTGCATTACTAGCAGCACTAGTAAATATGCCTGCTCCACACATAATTTATGGTTTTCAGCAGAGGCAGTTTTATGCTTCATAATAGGCTAGCTTTGATCCCTTAAAATTTGTTTGTTAAACTTACAGGTTAGGTACAAAACAAAGAATTTAAAATCTCTTTTTGCTGCATTGCTTGTCTTCATTTTCACATCCCATTAACAAGGTTGAAATTGATTCTGACCCACTTTTGGAGAAATGAGCCTCCCTATAATGGATTTTTTGTGTAAGACTTTTTATTAGCCAATTCCCTCCACACCCAACTTGAAGTAGAATGAAAATTGGGTTAGAAACCTTAGTATAGACTATTCTATACTTCTACTTAAAGAATTTATTGTTATTTCTCGTGACCTGTAGGAGGAAAATGTAGCTCGACTTTGTCTTCTGTGAATCCCTCTTTTAATGCTGTGATGTGGCTAGAGACCGTGTATAAATGTAAATGAACGTGTTGGAACTCATTGACATGTGCTGGGTTTGTTTTATGGGAAAGTTCTGCATTAAAATAATCCACATTAGACAAATATACATTGCACCTTTCAAATTTAGTAAGGTATCATGGTGAAAAAAAAAAAAGCCAGTGTGAAATATTATTGTGTCCTAAAACATAACAAGTTTATTATATATTATCTTTAGTTTGTTCAGCATTCTTTATACAATACATGAATTTAAATGTTATCAAATGTAAAAGATGATATTTAAAAAAAAATAGCAATCTAAAATTTCTAAATGAATATTGACAGTGTTCCTCTCCGGTGTTTCATAGGCTGTGAAGTTAATTTTTTCTAAACAGAATGTCATCAGAATTGATGCATTTATGTGAAATGTTTCAGTGCTGACTTACCAGCACTTTCTAAGGGAGGTTTTTCTTTCTCCTTTCTCCCTGCTGATCCAGTTTTCTGTGTAGTTTCCTTTTTTTTTCTTTTTCTTTTTTTTCTTTTGTTTTGTATTTCCTGTTATCACTATCCTTCATCGTGTTATCATTCTCTTGTTTTATTATTCTTTGGTCTTGTTCACACCCAAGCTACTTCAGCAAGAAATTTTAGAATTGGCTAGTGATTTTCAGTTTTTCAGCAAATACTAAGATCTGCCCTTTGGAAACTAGGTCTCTTTTATCCATGCCAAGTTAGGCGTATTAAAGAATGATTAAAGACTGCTCATTGCTGTCATAATCTTTTTCTCTCTGTCTTTCCACTGTTTCAGTCATCTGCAAGTAGTCCACCCAAAGCAATGGTAATTTTCTCTGTCTGTAGTCAGGTTCCTCTTTTTCTGCCCACTCTAGAAGCCTTCTGACTCTTGCTGTTTTGAATTGAATTTCTGTAGTGTTGTGTGCAAGATATCATATCATTTTAGTCCCTTTTTCGTTTCTGCTGTTACACTTTAATGTTCTAAATGCTTATTTATGAAATGTGGTCTCCTGGATATTTTTTAACGATGATAACAGAAGCCTACATATATGCCATAAATGCAGGATAGAGAATGAGTTAAAATCAGTTCTTTTGCCATCTCTTACTTACCTTCTGTAGTCAGTCAGTCTCACCTCTGTGCCTGGCATGATCATGGAGCAGATCCTTCTGAAGGCTCTGCTTATGGCACATGGAAAATGTGGAGGTGATTGGTGGCAACCAACATGTCTTCTCCAAGGGAAAATCCTGCCTGATAAACATGGTGGCTTTTTATGATGGAGTAACAAAACCAATTGACAAGGGAAGAGCAACCAATGTCATCTACCTGGACTTGTGCAAGGCTTTGGACCAGGCACGGCATCCTGGTCTCCAAGTTGGAAAGACATGGATTTGATGGATGGACCACTTGGCGGATAAGGAACTGACTGGAAGATCACACTCAGAGAGTTGCGATCAATGGCTCAATGTCCAAGTGGAGACCAGTGACAAGTGGTGTCCCTCAGGGATCAGTACTGAGACTGGTACTATTTTACATCTTTGTCAGCGACATGGACAGTGACATCAAGTGCACCCTCGGCAAGTTTGCTGATGACACAAAGTTGTGTGGTTCAGTGGCCTCACTTCAGGGAAGGGATGCCATCTAGAGGGACTTCGACAGACTTGAGACGTGAGCCCAGGCCAAACTCATGAAGTTTAACAAGACCAAGTGCAAGGTCCTGCACCTGGGTCAAGGCAATCCCAAGCACAAACACAGGCTGGACAATGAGTGGATTGAGAGCAGTCCTGGGGAGAAGGACTTGGATGTGTTGGTGGGTAATAAGATTGACATGAGCCAAGAGTGTGCACGTGCGGCCCAGAAAGCCAACCATATCCTGGATGCATCAAGAGATGTGTGACCAGCAGGTCAAGGGAGGTGATTCTGCCCCTTTACTCTGCCCTTGTGAGACTCCACCTGGAATACTGCATCCAGGTCTGGAGCCCCCAACATAAGAAAGACATGGAGCTGTTGGAGCAAATCCAGAGGAGGGATACCAAGTTGATCAGAGGTCTGGAACACCTCTCCTACAAGGACAGGCTGAGAGAGTTAGACTTGTTCAGCCTGGAAAAGAGAAGGCTTCAGGCAGACCTTATAGCAGCCTCCCAGTACCTGAAGGGGGCCTACAAGAAGGCTGGGGAGGGGCTTTTCACAAGGGCCTGTAGTGATAGGCCAAGGGGTAATGGGTAGAAACTGGAAGAGTGTAGGTTTAGGCTAGATATAAGGAAGAAGTCCTTTACCCTGAGGATGGTGAGGCACTGGAACAGGTTGCCCAGGGAGGCTGTGGATGCTTCACCTCTGGAAGTGTTCAATGCCAGGCTGGATGGAACACTGAGCAACTTGATCTAGTGGGAGGTGTTCCTGCCATGGCAGGGAGGTTGAAACTAGATGATCTGTGAGGTCTCTTCCAGCTCAAATCATTCTATGATTCATTAATCTGTGGATGATCACACACCAGCAAAGCTTCTGGCTTATTAAGAGTGTGCTTGCTTAGAGGCGGGATATGGCTCTTCCATCTCATCTTTAATGGCACAACTACACTAGGCAGCTGTACGAGTGCTTTAAAAATTACCTTTTACTTTGTACCTCCATTTGGTGGTTTAATAATTTTGGTACTACTGAATCACCTGTAAGCATATGAGGGAGAACAAATAAGAAGTTTACCTTCCTGGCTAACTTTCTTGGCCGCCAGAGCTAGCAAATGTTGCTTGCAATGCTGAGAGGAGGGGAAGACCTATGAGCTTCTCAAAGTGTTTTACCATAGCTGTTGAATGCTGTGATATCTTTCATTAGATGTCTATGGTTTCTGTAATTCAAGACCAAAAATTTGATTCAATTTATCTTTTCCAATAAGTGTATTATCTTTTGTTCATATTGGACATTTTTTCCTGCTGTGTTCTAGGCAGCAAAAAAGAAATACACTACCCCTGTGCACCTCTGCTTTAGCTTCACTTAAGACAGCACAGCTCAGCATTTCTTGAAGACCAGGTGACGCATCTCACTTCAGAGCCAGCAAGAGGTCCAAACAGACCTGCCGTTCATGCCCAGTAAGTGTGTGCAGGACCTGTTTGCAGGCAGCATTTTCTAGAAGCCTCATGTTGGCTGTATGTGAGCAGAGCGCCTAGGCTGTGCAGGCTCGGAGGGCTTTCTGCAAGCTGTATGTTTTGTTCCAGTCTTTTGGAAGACAACTTCCGATATACAAACAGATGTTATATTGCTGTGAGGGGCGAGAAGGGTTGCTGGTTTTGTTGATTTCTTTTTTTTTTTTTTTTAACTTCTTTCATCCCTGGAATGTTGTCCTTCTGTATATGAAGCCCGAAGCAATGGTAGCTGTAACAGCAGTAGTTAGAGCAGTCAACAGCAAGTGAATTTCCTGTATCACTGTACCAATTCTCAAATCTAGACCAGCATAGAGTTTTCATGTTTTTCCTGCTCTTGTAGCAGAAGTTTAATGGATTTGGCATGGCTTTTGGAACAAAAGAATCAGAGTGCAGCAGTGGTGCAACACGGTTCTTTCTTTCATGTTTTCATTTGTATATGAAGAAGAGAGTTGTTATCTCCTGCTGTCTTGTGACAAGTCTCATGGGTTTTGGTGGTGTGTTAGTTTTCTTTTTTATTGAAGCTCCAGCTCCTGGAATTGCTGGATTGTGTATTTTTTTTCCATATGACATTGCGTAAAAAAAATGGAAATTTTTATGCAAATCCTAAATTATAATTTCAATTGTTTGTTTTCTAATTCTCATCTTGAAGCGAGTTCATTTAAGCAATTTTTCTTGATGGTATATCTAGATGGAGCTATTCTGCCAGTTATAAAGGTTAGATGAATTAAAAAAAAAAATCCTCTTTATAGGCCAGCATGGGTCTACGGCAGCTGTGTATAAGTGCCTGAAAACATAATCAGGGTCTGGTTTTCTTTTGTGTTGTTTTTTCCCCCCCTACCCCAAAGCAAAGCCGTTAAAAGCTGGTTTTACAGAGGGCTTCTTCTGAGGGCCTGTATGTACTACTAGGAAGGAAAGTTTCCATGCATGGGAAATGAGACAAACTAGCTAGAGCAAATTTATTATTTCAAAATAATTGCCCAGAAGCAGTGACAATAATGTTAGAGTCCTTTAGTGGAACAGACACTGTAACAGTGTCTCGTTTCAAGATGGTAACAGTCACCTTGTTTTGTTCTGCTCAAAAGCATGGGGCAGAATTATGTTTAAGTAAAAGCCAACCAATTATTCTTGATCTTTTAAAGATGTAAATTTCCTTTGGGAAATGTTATAGTAAGTTGTTTCTGTAAATGAGTTTAGCATGATGTTAAGGATAACTCTCTGGCTGGGTTTTGAGTCATCTTTTATAATCATATTGCATTATTATTCAGCACATATTAGCTGTCTGTATTTGCACATAAGTTTCTCTGGCACAGAGGAAATCACAGGAGTGCTATTTGATACTGTTTTTCTCTCTTGCACGTTGATATCAGAGAAGTTCCTCCCAGAACTTACAGCCTCGATTGCACTGAATTGGCTGTTTGCCAGTCAGCCTGGGACTAGTGAAACTAAGTAATTTCATAGTTTCCGTTCAAGGTCTGGCCAGCCTGACCGTCAGAGTGGTACAGCAGCACACAGGGCAAAGTAAGCAGAATTTGGCAAGGGCAGTAAGCATCTAGAGAAATGCAGCAGAGGTCTAGAGTCTGCTGCCAATGAAAGAATAGGGTAGACTTACTGGTCCAGGTGCGAAGTGTGCTTGATGAAAGGCTTCAAGGTGTCTGCTTTTGGTGGCAGAAAGTATAGATTGTAAATGGAAGGATATATAAATTAGACATGATTTAATTATAGATCAAATTAATTGAGAAGATCAAATCCTCTTTCATGCCCGTGAGTTTTTTCAGAAGTGGGTTATTTTACAGCGGGCTACATTTTTCCTGACTTTTCACTCATATTGGCATTGCTGTGTTAAATCCATTTTCATCAGTGGATATCATTCTGGGAGAACTGAAAAATGGGAAGTCCGACAAATGCTATGAGAAAGATTGATGAGTGCATGTGAAAGACTGTAATTCCATGCTGCTCAAGAGAACTAATTCAGGGGTTTTGTACAATGCATGATGCTAAAAAATGTCTTTATTACTATCATTCTTACTGTTCTTTGATTCTCAGAGTCAAGCAGAAGGAGCAAAATCCAAAAGTGAGTAAAACAACACTTATAATATCAAGAGGTACAAACCTACAGAAGAGCTGGTTTTTCACTAAGGGTTTAGAAAGAAATTCTTATTATGAATTTTGCTGTATCTTCTTGAAATGGAGATACATAACTATTGAGCTTAAGATACTTTTTAAAAAAGCAGTATAACAATGTTGGAAAAGACAATGATCTCTACCGCACAACTCCCTGACCCAAAGGCCAGACATGAAAGATACACACTGTTAACAGAATTTTGTTTACTTGAATCATTTAGTTTGTATGGTTTTGTGTTCATGGTTACACTGCAGGTTGGGCTATAATGTGGAGGTACCTGTGCTTCCTCCAGGTCAGAAATGGAGAGATAGCATAAATGAGCCCTTGTAGGGCTTGGTACTGTACCAGTTACTTACTTAGCACAGGCAGTTCTGAAGAGAAGGCACCAAACACTGGACTAGAGACTGAGGGTGAGAGACAACAAAAATTTAAAAATTCAAAGTGTAAGAGATACCTTGAGGTTGAGTATTGACTGAGAATCATGATTTGACTCATGGTGGGCAAAGTTACTTTTCTCTTGTTTGATGTGCTCTATGGTCAGAGACAGAGAACTTTATGCACTCTTTCTAAAATAGTATGACTTCATCACAGCAAATCCTCTCTACATCATCAGCTTCCCTTTCCAAATGAAAAATAAAAAGAGATTTTTATATTAGCTAGCTACTTCAGAACAAAGGCAGCTATGTGATAATGGCTGCAGTCAAAGGAGTCTGTGCAACAAACACGTAGGTAGTGGGTATAAAATTTGCAGGAATAATGTTAATAACACACGTAGTGTTCTAAGCACTGGCTTGTTTGCGTTGTCAGTGTACATAAACAAGTGCACAGTCTTGAGAATACAGGAGTCTTGATACTCAAAGTGTTGTGGCAGGCAGCTAAACACCACCTAGCTGCTTGCTCCTCCCCAGTGGAATGGGGGAGAGATTTGGAAGGAAAAAAAATAAAATTCATGGGTTGAGATAAAGAAAGTATAATAGGACAGAAAAGGAAGGAGGATTAGCAATAACAACAACAACTCACCACCCATTGACTGACGCTGAACATAATGTCCTGTGGTTTGAAATGTCCCTTTGGTCAGCTGTCCCTGCTGTGTCTCCTCCCAACCTCTTGTGCTCTGCCAGCCTTCTCGCTGGTAAGGTGATATGAGAAGCTGAAAAGTCCATGGCTCTGTACAAGCACTGCTCAGCAACAACGAAAACATCAATGTATTAACAATATTTTTCTCATCCTAAATCCAAAACACAGCACTGTATCTGCTACTAGGAAGAAAATTATCTCAGCCAAAACCAGGACACAAAACAAAGGTACTTAGTGAGGGAGATCAGTTCTCCCTTTAACTTCCTCTCACATGTAGCCTTTCTTGTATATAGTCTTTCAGGCAGATATTCTAGTAGCTCCGTGTGTGAATGCCAAGAAAAAGGTGCTTTGGGCAAATAGAAAAAAATATAGTTGAATATAAGCAGACAACAAGATTTAGAGATTTTCATGTAGCATTTGCTACTGTTTAGGGTTAAAAAATAATAAGAACAAAGACCAGCTAGAAAAATATTTACTTATTTTATGCAGATATAGAGAAGAGTAAAACCAGGCAACAGTACAGATGAGGGCTTGTACTGCTGGAAAGCAGCCCCATGGAGAAAGACCTTGGAGTCCTAGTGGACAGTAAGTTGTCCATGGGTCAGCAATGTGCCCTTGTGGCCAAGAGGGCCAATGGGATCCTGGGGTGCATTAAGAAAAGTGTGTCCAGCAGGTCTGGGGAGGTGCTGGTCCCCCTCTACTCTGCCCTGGTGAGGCCATGCCTGGAATAGTGTGTCCAGTTTTGGGCTCCCCAATTCAAGGGAGACAGGGACGAACTGGAGAGAGTCCAGTGGAGAGCTACGAGGGTGATTAAGGGACTTGAACATCTCTCCTGTGAAGAGAGACTCAGAGAACTGGGGCTGTTTAGTCTTGGAAGGAGACAGCTGAGAAGGGACCTTATTAATGTATACAAATATCTGAGGGGTGGGTGTCAGGGGAAGGAGCCAGTCTCTTTTAGGAGGTGTCCAGGAAGAGGACAAGAAATAATGGGTTTAAGTTAAGAGAATAGGAAGTTCCAGCTCAACATGAGGAAAAATTTCTTTACTGTGAGGTTGACAGAGCACTGGCACAGGCTGCCCAGAGAGATTGTGGAGTCTCCTTCTCTGGAGACTTTAAAAACCCGCCTGGATCCGTTCCTGTGTGGCTGCCCTAGGGGATCCTGCTCTGGCAGGGGGGTTGGACTAGATGATCTCTAGAGCTTCCTTCCAACCCTGAAGATTCTCTGATTCAATGGTACTGTGATTGAAAGTCACTAATATTGCTACACTTATTCTGAAGACCCAAACCCAGGTGTTGGTTGTACTCCATGTATTTTAAAATCTTACTTTAAAAATCAAAAGTTCAAAAACTCATGTGTAACTTACATTACTCCACCTTGAAATATATCATTTCAGTGTATTACTCTTTCATTTCTCTGGGAAACACACTGCTGTCCAGAAGAAGCCTGGTTATCTCAATCTGTGCAACAGATGTTAGTCATTGTGTTTCTTCCTCCCCTCTCCTGCCCTCTCTGAATATGCAAATGTGGTCTTTGGCATTTATATTTCCCTAATGGGGAAATATATTTCCCTATTTAGGCTAATTGTGGTAACAGCTGAGATTTTTAAAAAATAATGAACTATTATTTATAATAAAGCTGATAAATCAGTTTTGTGACTTTTAGCAGATAATCCTCCTCTGTCATTTAGTGAATTCCTTACTGAGTAGTGGGAGTCTTCTTTTTCCAGAGTGTGGGCAAGGCTCTACATTTTCAGAAATGAATTTGTAATGTATTTTAAGGCATTTTACTTCCCGCTTGCTCTGTTCGCCTTCTCTTCTTGTGACTAAACCCAATCAACACTCAATACTAATGTAATTAACAAATGCCCGGTAGAACCGACTGCAAGAAGAATCACATAAATGTTGCATGTGGTCATGCAGCTCACAAATTACCAGGCTGCTAACCTGACAGCTATGTGATAGTAGGTGCCATTGAGAAATTATCCTTTTTTTTTTTGCTTTTCCTGATTGCACAACAGCATTTTTGTTAGTTTTTCAACTGTTTTGTCCTTTAGGGTGATTAAGGGAACAGTACACCATGGTTGCCCCATATGTTCTTTTCATGAGGATTGCTGCTGCTTCCTCCATGAGCCATGAGGAGGCTGCTTGCCAAATTGCTTTTCTTCTTCTTGACTGTCATTGCAGTCCCCCTTTAGTGAATTTGGAGTTCCATTTTTGTATGGGTATGTGAATATGGCACTGGTTCAAGTAATAGCCCTGTGTGGATTTGTCATCGGAGCTATGGGCGCCCACGTTAGCAGAACTAAAGCTTGTTCCAAAGATGCTTGTCTTTCATCCGGTAAACCCTCAAGTGCAATGCACCTTTTATCTTCTGTATTTTTATTTTTTTCCTATATATGATTGTTTTCCTTGATGGGGTTTAAGGATATGTATGCTAGCACTCCTGCCTTTCGGTCATGAGAAAGTCATGTTGTGATTTAATCCTAAAACCCCTCATATTTGTAGCAATTTATTGGGGAAAATGCAAGAAGTAAGGTAATGTTAATGTGACCAGTAACTGTCCTGCGAATTTGACACAAGCAGACATTTTCTCAACCGTGTGCACAATGAATGTTCTCTTTTTATCTAGAAGAAACTCATTCAAGTCAACATTTTGTTAGTTACCAAATAACCTTTAGAACAATTCAGTGAATTATAAAATAAAAGGCTTCAACTAAAATATTCTTACAGCCAAGTAGGAAATCTAGTCAACCATTACTGACATGGATTCACTGATCTAGAAAATTACTTTAATGCACATATCAATATACTTGCTGATTTCTTACATTTCAGTGGATTTAAAAAAAATTGTTATTGCAGAGAGCCCTTGTGTTTCATGTTATAAAATTCACTAAAACTTTCCTATATTAAAGCAATTACACAGCTATTATAGCTCCTTAGGTTTATTTTTTTTCTAATAAAAATTAATATTTTTTAATTAGAGCTTCGCTGTAAAAATAAGAGAATGTTTATATGGAGCTGATAAATTAACTGCATTCAAAAGGCAAAAAATCAAATTAAACTGTGAATCTCATTCTGGATCCATAAGGGATTCTTTGTGCAAGAGGACATGCCAAAATACAATTTTAAGGAAGACAGAAAATCTGCAGTGTTACATTGACATCCTCACTGTTGGGAGGAGTTGGAATTACTTCCTGAGAAATACATGTATTTTCTAATTGAAAATAATTGATGAATAAAGTTTTTCTTTGGCCATACATTAGGCTTTTTTTAGTTGAGACAAAGCTAAGGGTAACATTTTACTGCCTCTTATTGGAAATTCAGAAGCCAGTTCTCAGTTCCTAGTTCTGTCATTGGCTTCATACAGGTTCACCCACCCTGTCCCTTTTTGTGCTTTCCAAGAAGTTGGAACGTAACTGACTCCTAAGAGAGGATTAGCAAATGTCTATATCTGAAGAGACATCTCATGGATGCGTAAGGTGAAGAAATTTGGAAAGTCTTTCTCTGTGGATCACTTTTGTCGTAACAACTCATTACCTGTAAGAACAATAAGGACAAGAATTTCAGACAAATATGATAATTGGATTGAAGCTTTTTATTCATAGGCCACTGGAAGTGACAGACTCCATGTTAAATTTGTACAAATAAAAGGGATCCAAAGGTCACAATAAAAAAAAAAAAGAAACAGTCTCTAGAACAAAAACAGAGAGGTCTTGAATAAGAGACTGTTCCTTCCATCTACTGTGAAAGTGACATCAAGTGACAAAAAAAAGTATTTTCCATTAAGTTGTGGGTTTTTTTGAGGGCAGCTGGAGAATTCAGGCATATCATTTCTTTTAAATTAATCTATTTAAAATTATATTTTAAAAATTTAAGCTTTTCTCATAGCTAAATCCTCCTGACAGTTTCCTTGACACAGTCTGTGCGATCTATTAGTGACAAGATACGAAATGCAACTTGCATTTAGGCACTTCTAAATTTGTATTGGCCTGGAAAAAGAAGTCTTGACACAGGGATGTATCTTTCTAATTTACATCTGTGTATTAATCTAAGGGTCAGCAGAACAACAAGGGAAGTCTAGGGGTACATATTCAACATTTGGCTATATATGAGGAGCATGGCATTTGTAAGCAACCCTCTTCGAGAGGACTGGTCAAAAAACACCATCGGTATACAGCACCATGCTTAGCGAAGCCGCAGCAGCTTTTTGCTGTCTCTGTTGCTACATGGCACACATCCAGATATCTGCTGTACTAACATTTGCTCCTGGGAGGAGATGAGGAAAAAAGGGTCCATAAGGTTTCCATTGGCCTAGACAACTGGAACATCTGCTAGATTCATGAGCAGCTTGCTGGCCTAAGTCAGCAGGGACAAGTGCCGCAGATCAGCCCTTCCATATCAACAGATATTTCATAGACCACAGGGAGGAAAAAAGAAAGTCAGCAGAGTAAGTGATTTATTTCAGAGTACACCAAAGTCCTGGACAGTTTTATGTAAAGTGATATCTAAATTGCAGAAAATTAGGGGCACACCTACAACTGATCATTAAGGAACAGGTACATGAAAGAATCGCAGGCTGCAATCCTAATCTTCTAATATCTGCAAATAGGAGCAAGTCGCCTACGTTTGCAGATGAAATTTGACAAAAAGCTGTCACTTGAGAAAATACTCCCTTTACTCAGAAGCTTGCACCAGAAGAAGTCTCCTGTGTCTTTCTGAAATAACAATAGTGTGAAGCTGGTTGTTGGAAGGGAATCGGCAGATCTGTGTCAGAACACACAACAGAGAAAAAGAGCAAGTGTTGAAGCAATAAGGGTAGAGGGCAGAGGAGAATATACATCCTTGTTTGGTGAAAACTGCCTTTCATCTCTTTAGGTCAAGCCTGGGTTCTAGTACTGAAAGTGTAGTCTGGCCTAAGTGATTTAGTTTTTTATAGTTTGGTGCCACTTAGGCTCAAAAGGGCTACCAGAGCCACAAATGGCAATTGTTCTACAGGCTGCATTCCCTGTGTTGTTTTATTGTGCGAAACAAAATAGGGGTGGAAAAAAATTGAGTACTAAGAAAATTTTAAAACTGTTGTTTCATATTAGAACTTTCATTAGCTTAAACAGAGCTGTTTCAGAGATCTCCTCTGTACTAGAAAAAGAGTCAAGCACCAAAGAAAGTGAAAACTTTGTGAATATATGGATGATCACAAGTGGAAAAATTTTTATTAATCGTTCAAGCTTTTACTTTGTCAGAAGCAGAACTGCTTTCTTCAGGGAATGTGCCCAGTTGGCTGGGATGTGTCTGTGTATTGATCAACACAACATCATTAAGGGAGTGCCTGTTCAGATCAAAACCATCTGCAGGCACTGTATTTCCCACCTTTAAGACAGTACTGCCTTTTAACAGACACACACACCTCCCTTCAGAACAGTTTTTACCATAAATGTATTTGTTATCAAAAGGGTTTTATTTGAAAGTATATTTAATTTGTACATTTAATTGTGTTACACTGACAGAACTCAAGTATCTTATCTTCTTGATATTGATCTCCATTTACCACTGGGACGTTTGATTTGGGACTATTCACAACTGCAGAGTATGTCAGTGAAAAACACTGGTAATTTGGTAATCACAACAGGTAAGAGTGATACCACATCTAGCGTCTCTGATCAAAATCTGATTTTTCTACCTGTGCTTTTTCTTCATTTACCTTTGAGGATTATCATCTGAAGCAGACTGAACAGTGAAAGTGCTGAAAGTCCAGGTTGCAAGGACAGGTGATTCTTCTTCAGAGTTGTTTCCAAACCAGAGGTAGTAAGATCAGTGTTTAAATATCCATTCTATTCTAATTAAAATATATTCTATTCTAATTAAAATATACAATCTGAAGTAAAAAGAAGTTAAATTCACAGAAAAAAGTGGGAGTTTATCAATGATTTCTCACTGTTCTTCTTTGTCCCATCTCCTGTTTGTGTATATATGTGCAAACACGCTCAAGGTCTGTGTTTGCTTCTACAGTCTAACAAGAATAAAAGCTATTGTGTGAGCACATTACTAAGCCAAACCTGTAACAGCTTTAATTTTCACTTTTGCTCAGCTGTTTGGTTCAGTGAAAAATTCCAGCTTCTGTTTAAAGACAGGAGGTTTGAAGTAGTGGATGATCTTTTGCCAGGGATATTTGTAAATAAGGGTAAGCAGTTCCATGATGGTGCCTTTGGGGATTCCCGAATTCTCGTTGAGGTTACAGATGTTCAAAGAACAGCCCTACTTGGAGCTGTCTTGTATAGCTGCCTCTTCTTCCATATTTTTACATTCCCAGTGGATGAAATTTCAGAAGGTGGTGAGACAAAGCTAGGAGTGGAAGGATTTTAAGCCTGGATTGTGTTCTGCTCAGATAGAAAGAGTGATTGAACAGAGAATATAGATAAACAGACAGAAATAATGTTCTTTCCAGATAGGTTACCTGCATGTCGGACTTCAAACTCCATTATTTGTTTTGAGGAGTAAGGAATTAATGACTTCTTTCCACAGACTTCCTAAACCAGATCCACAGGTTTTTACTGTAAACCTATATGCTTAATTTATTTTTTGTGTGTGTGAATTGAGAATTTGTGTAAGCTTTTCAGTGTTAAGAGCTGTCTCTGCCTGCTCAAACTGTGCACTGGAATTTTGCAACAATTGCTGGGTTCAACATGGTAAACTCATGTTACTTGCATTTCCTTTCAACTTGGTAGTGCCTGGCACCATCTCATGTGAGCACCTCTCCACAGGCTGCATGTATTACCCTGACATACAAGCCAGATACCCACCTTATCTTCTTGCAGAACTCAGGCTGATCTCAGAAATACTTCAGTACCTTAATCATAGCCTTTCCCTGTTGTTTGTGCTTTGCTCCATATTGAAACTCTGAATATGAATATTTGTAGTTCTCAGTGGATCCATACTAGTATGTTCTGGAAGAACAGCTTGTACAAATTGGTGTGGCAACTTAGCTGTTGCCCCTTCCTATAAAAAACCAACCAACCAAACAAACAAAACCAAACAAAACCCAGACCACCAACCAAAATACCACAAAGTCAAAGCAAAACAAAAAACAACCCTCAGACAAACCAAAAATCCCAAAGCCTGTATTATCCTACACAGTCTGAATTTTCACACTAATCCTGACGAGTCCAAGTACCCAGGCAGCATTCCTCAGAACACTTACTCTAGGCTGATACCTCAGTCTAGAATTGGGAAACTGACTTTGTCTTCTTGTGAACATCTCACAGTATGACTGCAGTATTCTTTTTTTTTAACTGTTTGCGTTTGAGAGATTCTTGTTGCTAAGGGAGAGAGAGACATCTGCTCCTCTTGATTACCAACCTTTCAAATGGCATTCTAGAAGGATAAATTGCTTTTATGAGTCTGTAATAATTAACTTCCAGGACATTCCTGAATTACGTCTCTGTGTCGTCTTTCTAGTAATCTCTTCTCTGAAAAAAGATTTATCTCCCCATTTGTAACTGTTGCAGAGCTGTGGTCAGTAGTTTTATATTCTTTCCTACCTGCCTTGTTTACCTGTGAAGCTCCTGGATGGAGCATGCTTGGACGAAGGTTGTCTGTGTATTGCTGTCAACTTTGGGCATTGCTTCAGGGCACTTTTCCCAGTATTTCCTTTCTAGATAATGAAAAGATTTGTTGTTAAGTGTTTTAAAATGTATAACTACAGACCCACATTGGTCTCATTTTAAGTAATTCTTGGTTTCATGTTTGTTTAAGTAAAAAGAACTTATGTTAATCATGGAACAGGCTGCCCAGAGATGCTGTGGAGGATCCTTCTCTGGAGACTTTCAAAACCCACCTGGACACGTTCCTGTGTGGCTGCCCTAAGGGATCCTGCTCTGGCAGGGGGGTTGGGCTAGATGGTTTCTAGAGCTCCCTTCCAACCCCTGACATTCTGTGATTCTATGATTCTATGTGTGCTTTAAAGAGTAGGCACAGTTTGCATTACATTCAAATAAACATGTAAGCCTTCAGATGCTTATCAGCATTTTCTGGATATTTTGAGTGGGGAGAACTATAAAGAATATCTCTCGCATGAAATATTTATTCAGGCCTTGTTACCATTTCTCCAGAGAACAACCATGCTGTGCCAGACTGAAGCACATCAAAACACTTGTGCCCTTTTCTGAATTTCTGTGGTAGTACTGGTGGTTGGTTGCGGTTTTTTGAACTTCTTGAAGTGCAGTGGACTTTAAGACGGTAAATGGCTGGGTCGTGCCATCACAGAGTTAGACATCTGTGGCTTGCAATGGGTTATCACACGGCGACAGGATGGAAAATGTGCAACAGTTATGTGCTTTAAATTGCATTTCAGTGCTCTTGGGTTTAGAACCAGTATAAGTGCTTGCTAATGGATCCTTTTTTATTAATATCTTGTATTCAGATCACACTGACAGTGTATTTTGAATTATGTTTTATCATTGCTAAACATCTTCATGGTAGTTGTTTGTTGTGATATATAAAGAATGCACAATGTAAGACAAATAGCATGCGTAGCTGCATGCTTTACTTTTAAATTGACAATATGGGCCTAAGTCTTCCCCTGATGTTAGACTCGGATAATTTTCCTGTTGTCCTGTTGCGCATAAAAATGATGTTGGTGTCAAGACTTTTTTTGATGCATATACTACAGAATTTCTGGCTCACTGGTGAGATGCTGTATGCGGACAACACTGGTTCTGTTACAGCCATCTTAGAAAAATCAGCAGTGTTAAGTTCTTCTTCTCCTTTGGCAGCCATTTGGGTAAACTGTTCAGATTCACCTGCACATAACTGGAGTCAGGCCTTTTCCTTGAAATTGCTGATTATTCCTTTTGCCTGGCTCTTTTTCCATGGAGACTTTCTGCAGTGAAAGAGAGGAATATCTAAAGCAGAGTGGTTTATACTTTTAACTGTTTATTGTAGGCGAGCAATTAGTCAGAAGACAGAAGGCAGTGCTCAGGCAGAGTGCTGCCTCTGGCTTGTGTGTTGCAGTGTGGTGGTCAATATTTGAGGCTCTCGAATCACAGTATTAAGATAGCAGTCTGGAGAAGTTATTGTATTAACTATTTTTGATGCTAAATTAAAATATGAAACTATGACACAGCAAATACAGGCAGTATAGGCTGACTGGCTGCTTTTTTACCAGTATAATGTTTTTTGGTGGAAAGCCTACACTGAGCAAGATAAGAGCTTTCCTCTATTCTCTGTAAAAGTCACATTTTAGAGATGGGCTAATATTGCTTGAGTGACACATATATTTCTATTGGAAATGTGTTTTATAAATTAAATTTCTTATCTATGTTAGTTTCATTACTCGCTGTAGAAACATTATCATTAGCTTATGATCTTACTTTGTTTATGGTCACATGCTTTACATTTCCAAATATGAATTTCACTTTGTCCTTGGCCCCCTAAATATTATTCAGTTTCTGAAAACCTTGGAGCCCTGTCTTCAGTTCAGTCATGTCACTAAGTCACCTTTGTCCTAACACTGCCTGTAAGAGAAGAACGCATCCATGCAAAGACAAAGTCAAAGTTCTGAGCTGTACTGCCTGCTTGGGCACATCCAAGAAACCCTGTGTAGTGTGGTTGTTTGTGAGTCCTTAAAAGTCTGGTAAGTCATGTATTTACAACTCTTTAATTTCTTTCAAAATGGCATACTCAGAATTCTTTTGTTACCCAGAGGACAAGTTTGAACAGGGAAGTAATAAATTGTAACAGAAGGTGCTTTCAGTTGCACAGACGGCCAAGTACATAACTGATGGAAAGTGCCTGAAACTGACTTAAATCAAGGGAGGTTCTAGACTACTTTCTTTTTTTCTGTGCATTTTCTTCCCGGAGCACTGATGTGAAGTAAGAAAATGTCATTATTTTCATTTTACAGATTACGAATGGAAATGTGGTGACAATGAGGCCCAATTCCTTATTTTTCATGTTAGAATTGGGTACCTTCCTGCCTTAAGGAAGAAAGGATTTACAGTTTGTTAGGACACAAAGAATTGAGCATAGCATTTTGAAGCAAAAAGTGACACGGAGCTCTTAACCATATTTGTGTTAATGAGAACTGGAAACTTCAGCAGTCTGTTATCACAGCTGTGGGAAGATGAAGTCCACTTTAATTATTTTTCAGTTTGTAACTTCCACTGGGAATTTAGAGTAGTAGACGGGAATGCCTTTTCCCCGTTTCAGAATAACTGCATGAATACAATCACTGGATTCTCTTCTGCATTCACAAGCAAATAATACCATGGTGGCAGTCTGAAAAGAGTTAAAAATACCCTTTTATGCAAGGAATGCAGGAAATGGCACTGTTTGCACGTACTTTTTTATTCCATTTTCTCACACTTTTTCCTGTTAATCTTTATGAAATAATTGTACTTTATTTTCTCAAATTTATGCCTGCTATCTCTTCCACTGAAATATAGTCCAAATCAATAATACCTTGAGTTAGCTTCTGTTGTAGAAGCATACACCTGAAACTCAGGGAGTGATGGAAGGAACAAAGGCTTCCTCCTTCTCTATTATTGCTGTCTAACATAAATTCTCTTGTCTAAAATTAGAAGCTGTACCAGCATGCTCTTGTCCTTTGGATTATTTTAGTAATTGCTTAAACATTTTAAAAAGCCCAACGACCCAATGGGGTAACAGTTATTTTCCGAGTTATTTCTTCCATCTCTTCTAAAATTCTGTCATTCTGTAGTAAGTTTCTGCAGTGTTCTTATTACCTCCAATTTTCTCTGCAAGTGGTTTTGTTACTGGAGCATGTAATAGTTACCAGAGCACACTTTTTTTTTTTCTTTGTTTTGTTTCTTTTTTAAACCATGTTTCTTCCATGAGCAAACAATTACAGGATGTCCTCTCTGGGAATAAACTCCAAAAAATATATGCTATCCAGATATGGGACTAAATTATTGTCATTTAAGGTGGCAAATTGGGAAAGGCTAATCAAACCAGTCAAAGACTATCTGTATATCAAACTATGCTCAGGCACTGTCCGAATATAGTTTAGCTTGCAGGCTGCATTGTCGTCGTTTAGAATGAAGCAAAGCAGGTAGTTATGTATCATCTTTAAACTACAGTCAATATTTTACCACACTCTTAAGACTGTTTTTAGAAATTAAATAAAATAATAGAACCAACAACTTCTGTAGTTTCCTTCTTGAAAATTCACAGGATGCCAACCTTCTGTACAGTATCTGTGCTGAGGAAATAGAGAAGGGGATTGATTCCTCTTGAAAAGTTAGGAGAAACACAGGTTGCACAGTAATGCAGACACCGATTTATACCTGCCAAAATGCAGTTCACAGTATCATTTTTCTTTAAATTAGATAAAGACAAGCTAATAACACTTCATCTCCTTGGAGAGATGTTTGCATTATTTCATATATAAATGAAAAGAGAATGCCAGGAAACTGATTCAGTATACTTAGATGCTTCATCATACTGGACTTTGTTTCTAATGTTTTAGTTCTTCTGCTAAGAAAGAAGGCCGAAATTAATATATTCTCCCTACAGATGCAAGCTGCTATTTGAATTAGTAAGTTGCTTGCCTCCTCACCCAAATACTTACTCTGTTGTGTTTGGGTTTGTGTTTTTTTTTTTCTTTTAGAGACTGGTCCTGTTGAAGTCAGTCTTTAAAAAATCATGCTAATTTGAAGAATAATTTGCTCAAGATTTATTTTTCTTTATTTCCTCTCATAGGGTTTCAGCCAAAATTTTAGTGGGCTCTGGTTTTGTCTGACGTCATGCTATAAAGGTATCAAATAAAAGACCCGTGGCTGAAAAGGATAAATCTCTGCTATAGGCTTTCTGTATGAGAACGAATAGAGGCATAGGCTCTGTACTTTCCCTTGTATGTGCCTATAAACTTCATTTACCTCACAAGGACACTGGGCCGGAGAAGGTAGAGCCGATGTGCCAAAAGTTTGGTGACTCACTGCTGTCACCTCTTGTCCAGTCCCTTCTTTCCACACCCATTTGTTTTCATGAGTAGACCAAGCTGCCTGCACTTATACTGTGAAACTTTCTCAATTTATAACATAGCTGTTTCCTACCAAGACAGATCTTTGCAGAAACAAAAATAAAGAGGGGATTATGGTTTCTGAGTGTGTACAGCTACCAAGTTGCATTTATGGTTAACCTGGTAAATTGATTAGATTATATATCCTAAGCATCAAATGGAAGTGTTGAACTCATCAAAGGGCTTTCATCTGCATTGCAAAAAGTAAAATAACCAAACCCGAACATAAACAAATAAACATGAGATGAACTCACAGGATGAATGTTTCCAAACTGGACCAAATAATGATAATTATTCTGCATAGTCTTGTCACCTACTGGGATAAAAATCAGGTTTGCAATCTGTAAAAGCAGTTAAGCCATGATTTCTGTCTGAAAAAAAAACAAAACAAGAAAAACCCCACACCACCTTCTTGACTGAAAACAGCTTGTGGTTAATGAGAAATGAGCCTGTCAGTTCTACTGGAAGGCAGTATTGGTCCACCACAAAGCATCGCAGAAACAACCTGTGATAAAATATACTTAACTCTAGCTCCATGAAGTCAAAATAATTGAAGTAATTTTGCTGACAAAGCTTCCTAAAATTTGAAGAGGGACCAGGATAGAGCATTGTGGCAGTGATATCTAGATGCTGCCTTCTTTTTGCAATAGCTTCATTCCTTTTTGTAATTTATTTTTTTATAACCGTGCAGTGTTTTTCAATGAAACTTCTTTCTTCTTCTTCAGATATGAGGGAATTGTAATGTGGGACATCAGTACTTTTTTTTTTCCATTGTTTCATTATTAGTATACTCCAGACAGATAGTCAAATTATTTCACTTGCCTCAAGGTTTGATCATGAAACGGAATTGTAACTGTATATACAGTAGTGAATATATACACATCTGACTGACCTGCCAGTGGAGAGTAGAAGTGTCATGGTCAACCATTTCTTGTGAAGAAAGCAGGCAAGCTGGATGGGTAGCAATGAAATAATAAAAATATTCATCCACAAACTCGAATGAAATCATTTATTTTATCACTGTTTCGAGCCCTTGTTCCCCAATAGCACATTTTTTCTGTTCCATATCAGCAGCAATATGGGCTGAAATCAGATGAGAAAAACAGAAACATGTCTATAAAAAATTAAAATACTATTTTATCCTTTTTATTACAAACCTGTTTACAAGTTGAATAAACAATTGTTTCTTTTGTGTAATTTTTTTAGCAAATCATAGATTAAATGAATTGTCTGAGAAGTTAGCGATAGATTTAAGAATGCTTTTCAAATATTTGCAAAACATCAGGTTTTGAAATCTGAGATTTCACTTAGTTTCATGGGATTAATTCTAATTACCATTACTATATCCTGCTCTGGCAGGAGGCCTGGACTAGATGATCTTTTGAGGTCCCTTCCAACCCCTGACATTCTGTGATTCTGTCTGTGATACTATAATTAAAGGAAATAGAATATTTGTTAGAAGATAAATTTTCTGCCATAACAGAGACTTTTATCATGTTGTGGTTTAAAACAAAGCTTCATTAGGAATTAATTTCTTTCAGTATTTTTTTTAAATATTTTTAAATTAATATGTGGCAAACTTAATATTTTTGTGTCTTAAATTATAGTCATGTCTGGAAAAAAGTAACTATAATCTTTAAAATCTTTTTGGATAACTATGAAATAATGAGCACAGGTCAGTTGGCTCACAGAAAGAGATGTCTGAGTGCAGTGAAACATAGGGACATACATCTGAGAGCTACAGGAGGAGAACTGGAATGAGGGGATTGGAGTCTTTGGAGTGCTGTCTTGGTAGACCATCAGTCAGACTTGGGTCCCCACCTGACCCTGTTTAGGTGTGCAAACAAGATTGTGAAGTGCTGGTAGAGAAGTGGCATCGCCTTTTTATTTTTTAAATTCTGTGACTGTTACAGTGGGATTTCCAGGTCTGGGCTCTACACTTCCGAAAAAAAAAGATGGCACATTGAAGAGGACACAGGAAAGAGCCACAGACTAATTAAAGGATTAGAAAAATACAAGTTCTACAGAAAGACTTAGGAACTCAGTTTATTTAGATTATCAGAGAGAAGGTTAATGGGTGATACGGTCATATTTTCTAAGTGCCTACAAAAGAAAGATAAATTTGATAATAGAGGGCTCTTCAGAGCAGGGAAAAAGATATAACAAGAGCCAGCAGATGCTAGGTGTTGCAGTGAGACAAATTCAGACTAGGAGTAAAATCCTGTTTAAACAATGATGTCCATTAGTCTCTGAAGTAAGCTGCCCCTTAAGAAATGAGAGTTAATAACTGTATTAAGAACTATTCATTATCGAGAACCGCAGTGGTGGCATCCAGTTGTTCAAATGATCATGAAAACTCTGTTTCTTTTAAGATACTGCCCTCAATCTGGCTTGCCTTCATAGTGATGGCTCATCACCAAATGTTCTTGATTTAAGGGGACTGTTCACATGGATTAGAACCAAATGTACTCAATGCTGAGAATATGAATGAGGGGTTTTTGCAGTGTTAATAAGTTATCCCGGGCATATGGGGTTTTTCCAAAGTAAGTCCCTTGGAGAATGATGTGATTCCAGGCAGTGGCCTCCAGCCATGAGTCTCTGTGCTGCAGCAGGAGCCTGTTGCCCTGCAGCTCGGTGGTGGTACCTAGTAGTGGCTGAGAACACCTTGTCTGCATCACCGATGGGTTCTTCCTTCTACTGAGGGCTTGCATGGGCTGGCAGCTTCGCTGGCCTGCTTCCTGGGCACAGGCTACCTATCTGCCTAACAGAAATGAGGCCTCTCCGCCAAAACTTTGTCAGTCCCCCCAGGAACCAGATTTAACCTTTAGTGGTATAAAACCACTTGTTTGACACTTAAAATGCTGTGTTATATGGCAAAATGTTAATGCTTTCTATAATGTTAATTTACCTGGTATAAGCTTTTATAATTTCTCCAATTCTTCCAGCCCCAAAGTTCCTACTTCAGTAACCCAGGTCAGATGACGTAAAACTCATCAATATGTCTTAGTTTTCCCATCACTTACTAATAATTCTGATCCTCATTAAGAAGTGTGCAGTATCCATTCTTTGAGTCTTGCTTTGTCTGTTTTACTCTGTTCCATACAGACTTCCTTCTTTCCACTTGGGCTACTTTCCAGATTAAATGGCTCATTTCCTCTGTACCTCTTTCTCTGCTCCAAGCTTCCTGTGAAGCTGTGTGCATCTTCTCCGGTTCTACACTGCTTTGGTTTCTCTTTCGTATGCTAGACTAACTTAGCTTCCAAAATATCAGCACACTGTGGAGTGGCCAGAGAAGAGAAAGTTCTTCTGAGCTCTTTCAGATCATGGCACCTACGGTTTCCGTGTAAATGATGAATCAGAAAAGTTTACCGACTAACCACTCTTCTGGTCAAACAAGTCTATGACTCGACAATCATTAGCAAATGATAGACTGAGTATACACTGGCACCGTCATGGTAAGAATTACAATATCAGGAAGAGAATGTAGGGTCATTCTGGGGAGATCTCTCAAATCATGTTACTAGGGTCCTAAACCATTACAGCAGTTTTTTATTAAACCATCCTCGATTCCTAGTCTTTAATGGAAATGACAGATTTCACTGTGCTCATCTCTGGCACTAGGTTGTGTTTAATGCTTCTTGTATGCAAAAAATATTTTAGTCCACATAGTCTTTTATCCACAATTCATACTTTAGGAGGTTATTTCTTTGGTAAGATGCCTGTAATTTAGTGGAAGTAATAACAGGCTGTGTGCATTTTTCTGGATTTTTAGAATTCTAATTTAAACGATAAGCAATTTATGCAGTACCTTGAGGTTCCTTGACATACTGGAATTGAAAGAGGAGAAATGGAAGAAAATGACAAATCTTTTCGGTTTTGTTTTTTTTTTTTCTGCATCCTTATTTATCATTTTTCACTCATCAAGTATTTCTCAACATGTGGTTTTCAAGAAGCAGGGTTTGATTAATGAAGTGTCAGATACAGAGGATGTCATGAGAATTTTAGCATTTATTGTTTGCAGCTTTTAAATTAGCCACGGTGTTTTCAATATTCCTTATTTTTTTTTATTTACTATATCTGTTATCCTGTTGATAGTAAATACCCTTTTACAGTAAATATCAGTACATAGGAAATTTTGATCGTAGACATCTGCACAATATTGATATTTATGCAAAAATTATACCAGTTATTTGGGCTTACATTTTGATGGAAATCCTTTATTTATTTATTTTTAAACCAAGACAGTGAATAGTGTTAGACTACCTAAACACTAATGGTTTCAGTGGCGTATATGCTTGTGTACCAGGCCTAAGGCCATAAGAATTATTTTACACAGGGGAATGGACAGCTATCAAAACCTGGCTAGAATTACATTTTTGACAATGTCAGCAGGTCAGATAGAAGTTTGCTTGTTTATCTTTTATTTAGTAATTCCTTACTCTGGTCATCTAAAAACCTGTATAATAGGTAATAGAATTCTGTGTTATCATGCCTTCCATACAGAAGGCATGCCTAGTTTAATGTAATTGGAAACAACTCTGATGAGAGACGCTAAAATCGGATGGTTTTGTGGAGGTTTTAGGCCGGATTTGTGATTCAGTGTTGGTATAACTAGTAGATATTGTATATATAATTTCCTTGATATACTTATGACATGTCTATCAGCTTGTTCACTCCTGTAGGATCGTAAAGAGATTTTTTCACTTCTGACATATCCCACTTGAGTATCAGTCTCGGTATTATATTTCTTAATGCTAGCCACTCTACCTACCCTTGAGTGATTCTTGTATTAATAGAACCTGTATAAAAGAAGGGGAAGAAAGAAGCATATATTTGATTTGTACTATTGGATTGTCTGTCTTTTGCATTGGAACCTTGAATAAATTAATGTATCTCCCGGATAATGATGTGCCCTGCTTATTGAAGAACTTTTCTTTCCCCACTTGTGTTAAACATGGCTTCCATGTTTTTACTGTGTTCTCTTGTTGCGATGCTGTTTGTCAGAATGTGTCGTGCTGTTCAACAAGGGATATGTTATTCTCACAATACTTAAACATTTAGTCTATGCCATTGAAAATGCTTGTGATTCAAGAACTTAGGCGATACTGCTCCTGTACTATGTAGAGGTATTAAGAAATCATCTCGGTGAGTTTTCAGCAAGCACTTAATATGATTTATTATGCTCTGGGATAGAATCACAGATGTGGAAGAGACCTGCTACATCATCACCTCCATTTTCATAGGAGATCAGGTTATATTCCCTCAACAGAGGAGGCATCGACTATTAAATTCACACTACATTTGCTCTCCAACAACTTCCCAAACCTGGCAGGAGAAACATCATTCTGAGAGTTCTTTAAAAAGCATTAAAAGAAACAGGGAGGCAAGGCTGCCCTGTCCTGCTATTTTAAAAATCCTGTGCAGGTTTTCAAGTTCTGCTTTCAGTGAGGTTTTCAACAGCCATTTAACTACATTATCTGTTCTGAGACATCTCTGTAGGTGTGTAGCACATGAACCCTCTGTAGAGGCATATGTTTGGGTCTATGGGTATGTTTAAGGAGATAAAATTGCAGAGTATTTCCTTGGAACTAATTAGTATGACTTAGAGAGGGGGAAGAAGAAGGGGAGAAAAAAATCTGTGTTTCCTGATTAATCTATGTGTTTCTCAGATACAAAGAATATATTGTGAATATATTTTTTTTTCAATTTATTGTGCTACCTTTCTTTGATCAGAATAGATCACACTGAATTCAAGCTCTGTCGTCTGTGGAAAGCTGCTACAATAAATTCAGTTCTGCAACTTAATTTTTTTTTTTTTTTTTCTCTTATTCTCTTTCCTTCTCCATCTCTTCTCTCCCTCCTCAGGCAGCCAAGGGCAGTTTCCACTTACGCAGAACGTCACAGTAGTTGAAGGAGGAACAGCAAATTTGACCTGCAGGGTCGATCAAAATGATAACACCTCCCTCCAGTGGTCAAATCCAGCTCAACAGACGCTGTACTTCGATGACAAGAAAGGTAAATCGTTACCTGAACTTGTGGTTCACCAACCTTTTTCCTACAAAATAAATGTTTGAAACCATTTCCCTTTAATATTTTGTTGTGAAAATATTTACTAGGAATATATGCTTTCAGCCATATTTGCTATATAATCTTTTTTGCAGGAGGGTTCACTGAAGTACTCTCTTGCATATAAAATTTTATTATTTATTTTATTATTAAAGGAAAAGAATATTATTTGACATACTTATTGCATGCTAACTTGGCAAACAGTCTTGCAAAATATCTTGGAAGAGCATTTATGAAGTATGAGAGGCTGGAAGGGGAAGAAGTAGTCCATAAATGCTGTGACTTGCATTTATTAGTGTGTGTGTGTATGTATAATTATATATATT
>NW_009724334.1:0-5670 GCF_000703405.1 Apaloderma vittatum
AAAAAAAAAAAAAAAAAGCACCAAAAACCCACATACAAAACACCAGGTAAACCAAAACCAAACCCTCACAGTTTTCCTAAATGGTGAAAATATCAATGAGATCATCACTCTCAATATGAGGAACAACATTGAGGTTTTTGAAAATCGATTTGACATTCCCAGGTAATCCCTTTCTTTTTCCACACAGGGTATCATTCTTCCTCATACCAGCAGAATATAGCAGGTGCACCTTTTTCATGCTGGGAAGCTTCCAGATCTTTCCAAAACCATTGTCTGCTTCATTTCTATGAAAAACCCTTTGTGGCAATTGAATTAATATTTTTTTATTTCCTTCTTACAATGGCTCAGGGAAGAGAAAAGAACATAGCACCAACCACTGTATTATCCTGGCACAACTCCAGTCAAGTTTCCTTTCACTGGTGTTTGATTCCCCCACTACCCATAACACCCATTAAAATCTTCAAACCACCCCATGCAAATCCAAGCTCCATGCTTACATCATCACCAATAATGCAATCTCATCAAAAGCAGGAGTCTTGTGATGGTGTTGCCTGCCTCAGACTGCCCTCCTTTGAGTTTCTGTAGATTCTTTCCCCCCCTGCTCAGCTCAGAACATAGCAGTGAGCTGCCAATCTCACTAAGCAGTAGTGAGGGAAGTTTTGGAAGGCAGTGTGTGGCACTGTGCAAACACTGGCTGATATATCCACAACCTGGTTGGAAAGAGGAAGAAGAAAGCAACAATCAAAGAAATCGACTCACAGTCTGTTCAGCTGTGTGTCTGTTGCCTAGGGTATGCTCCTCTGCACGAACCACTTATGTTCTCGTCTTTCTCTTTTGCACTGACTAAAATTCCATCCCAACTCTTCTTCACCCTTCCCCCACATCAGTCATCTCATAATAACCTAAGTAAACGATATCACCCCACTGCAGCTATTTTATCTTCAGACAAAGCTATTTGCCCATTTCATTCCAAGTAGGATTGCAGTAATGGAAACGCCATTCCGAGATTAATAACTTAATCCTTTCTCTTAATGGCCTTCCCTATCTCTTCCATTTGATTCTGTGTCTTCAATGGCTCAGTATCTGTTTAACTAATATTTGCTGGAGGAAAGACCTTATTTTCTAAAACATCAGTACAGTGACTAGGCAAACTTATGAATATGCTTTTATAACTGCTTTCATTTCAAAGGCAGCAGCACTGTGGACAAGATGCTAATTTAAGTCATTACAGCCTGTCAACAAAGATCAGTGAACTTTGACTTTTCAGGTAATTACCCTTTAAAAATATTTGTAGTGTAAAATATATAGAAAAATAAATGTAATGAACAGCATATTGCAATTATTGATTTTCTAAGCTATACAGGAGTAAGTATAGAGTACAAGGATGGAGTACAAGGATGAGATTAGTTTATCTGAAGAAAGACTGTCTAATTTCATTGTTTCAAATATAATAAGTATATTGCAAATTATTGGACAGCCTCATCTAAATCACGTTAAGCTCTTGGAAAGAGACATTGCTGTGTTGAAATTTATTCTTTCTGAAAGACGGTTGTCTGGTGTGCTACTTTTATCAGTCGCATACACGTCTGTGTTGTGTAGACTGTAAAATTTAGAAATCCAAAGTAAGGAGAGATCAGTTTCATTTGATTTCAGACTTCTAACACACCGTTCAAAATAAATAGTCACAAAAGAAACAGCAGCCTGTTCCAGAAACTCCTACGGGAACAGTTTACTGTGTCTTACCTTCCCATGCATATGTAACAGTTAGCCACCAACTTATATGTAATTTGGAATGCCAGAAATGTACATAAAATCATAGAACATATTTGGTTGGAAGAGACCTTCAAGGTCATCGAATCCAACCTTTGTCCTGGACCTATCAACACCACTAAACCATGTCCCTAAGCACAACATCTACCCATCTCTTAAACACCCACAGGCAAGTCAATCGCCTCCCTGGGCAGCCTGTTCCAAAGCCAGATAACCCTTTCAGTAAAGAAATTCTACCTAATATATAACCTGAACCTCCCTTGGTGCAACTTAAGGCCATTCCTTGTCCTGTCACTCGCCACTAGGGTGAAAAGACCAATCTTTGCCTCACTACAACCTCCTTTCAGGTAGTTGTAGAGAGTGATAAGGTCTCCCCTCAGTCTCCTCCAGGCTGAACAGCCCCAGATCCCTCAGCCGGTCATCATATGACACATGTTCCAAATCCTTTAGCAGCTTGGCAGCCCACCTCTGTACCTTCTCCAGCACCTCAATGTCCCTCTTGTGGTGAGGGGCCCAAAACTGGACACAGCACTCAAGCAGAGACCTCACCAAAGCTGAGTACAGGGGAACGATCACCTCCTTGCTCCTGCTTACAACACCATTCCTGATCCAGGCCAGGATGCCGTTGGCCTTCCTGGCCACCTGAGCATACTGCTGGATCATGTTCATTGGCTGTCTATCAACACCCTCACGTCCCTCTCTGCCTGGCAGCTCTCCAGCCACTCCTCCCCAAGCCTGTAGCACTGCTGAGGGTTGTTGTAGCCAAAGCGCAGGACCTGGCATTTGGCCTTTTTAAAACTTATGTTACTGGCCCTGGCCCAGTGATCCAGCCTATCTAAATCCCTCTGTAGAGCCCCCCTACCCTCAAGCAGATTGACACTTCCACCCACCTTGGAGTCATCTGCAAACTTACTAAGGGTGCACTCTATCCCCTCTTCCAGATCATTGATGAAAATGTTAAACATGAGTGGCCTCAGTACTGAGCCCTGGGGAACACCACTCGTGACTGGCTGCCAACTGGATTTAACTCTGTTTACTACACCTCTTTGGACTTGGCCATCTAATAAGTTTTTACCCAGCGAACAATATGCCCATTCAAGGTGAGAGTAGTCAATTTCTCTAGGAGAATGCTGTGGGCAAGCTTACATATATGTATGTAAGATTAATATCAATGTTTAAGGTGCCTTTATGAATCCTTTCATGTTCTTGTTATATCCCCCATCACACAGGCATCATAGTTATCAGATGATACTAATTAATTCCACAAATTAAATCTGCTCTACATGTTACTTATTCCTCGGTCAGCCTAGCTAATTCAGATCACCTGTCTTGTTTCCTTCTGGACCTTGCAGAAACTGGAACTACAGAATGTAAGACTGGAATAACAACCTCACTGAATGCAATGGCTACCTCTTGAGACACTCCTGCTGTTCATAGCCTTTCTTTTCTATTGCAGATACTTCTAGCCTCATCTTTATGGATTAAGGGTAGCTCCCAGAATCCCAAAGTGCACCAAGGTTTAGTTTGACTTGTCCTAGTTACCTCCATATACATCTGTAATTCCCCGCTGACCCAGAGATTGTTGTTTGTTTGTTTGTTTTTAACTTGTGGAGCCATTTTTTGTTTTCAGTTCCTATTTACACAAACTGTCAAAGGTGACAAGACACACTTCACTGTCACCATTATGTAATTTAACAGATCCAAGAAGAGATCATGGTCTGAACCTACATGTCACTTCAGCAGCCACTCACGTATTTTGATATCCTTTTCCACTGAATCATTGTGTGTGAACTCATGGATTATACATTATACATGCTACACTGCAACCTCATTGCCACCTAATGGTTTCATTCTTTGATGTTACTAAACCTCTTTCCCATGAGTGGCCTGATTTTTTGGAAACACCTTGCCAGATGTTAAAAGCTTCCTTAATGTCAATCTTCAGGTGAAGAAAGCATACAGCACCTGTGATCCTTCCCTTACATTTTTTTCAGTCTTAAGGGTCCTTCCTGCATTTTTTAAAACTATTATTCTAATCCCTCACCTTTATCAGATTTAACAGTCATGAATACATTTTCACATCAAGACATTTTCTTGGTTTTCCCTTCACTTTGTTTAAACATTTCTGTCACGTGTTTCTTTTTATCATAGAAAAGCAGCTCCTGCTAACACATTTGTACAGCTATTACTGTCAGAGTACATTAAGTGCTCCAAAACCAGTCACATGTCAGACTACTGGCAGACAATCTTGATTTTTGTTGTAATATAATGCTTGCAGATATAATAGAAAACAAAGCAGTGTTTAAACTCTGTCCTGATTATTTTCCAGAAAGTTTCAACTCTGAATGGGACTCTTCTTGCCCTCATTCACTTTCTCAGATTATTCTTTTAGTTTGTTCTATCCTTTTACTGTGTAATGGCTAATAACCACTCAGCCAGAGACTGGCTTTTTCATTCAATGGCTGTGTTTTAACCTCTCAGCTGTTCATCACCAGGGCCTCTGTGCTTCAAAAGTATATCCAGCTGGCTTACAGCAGGGTGTCTTTGTGGTAGAGCTCTCAGTCATCTCAACCTGATTCACTAACACCTGTGCCCTGCTCTCACAGGTCTTTATGCACTGCTATACCCAGCAGATACAGAGGATTAGCCACTACTTCTAGTGACTTTTGAACCAGATTAATTGGGCTAACCATCTGGGTCATTTCAGCTCTCTTTCCAAACCTGTAATAATTACCACTTTTAAATCATTGTCAGCCAGCTGCACTGAGCTAGAATTCTATATCTAGCTCCTAATTATTTGTCTTTTAAATAATTGCCATTTCTGAGTAAATGACAGTGAGAATCACGTGGATTAAAAGAATTTTCCCTTCCACGCCCGACTGCCAGTATAAAAAAATACCAGATATATTCTTGGCATATGTTGCTCAGAACAAATAAAGCTGGAGCACATTATACCTTCTACAACAAGTAGCATTTGTTTACACAGAGCAAAGATTTCTGAACCGAGGACTGTGTCTTGTTCTTGAGTAAAAGCTACCTTGAACACATTAATTAGCACAGGGTAATTTAATTTATGTTCAGCCAAGTAACACAAGATATTCTTACAAAGAGAAGAGGCAGAAGGAAAGGCACTCTGAAGGTAATACACTCAAGCACACAAAGGCTGCAGGCAGACTGCAAGGTATCTTTCATTCATATCTTGCAGCATGTTCGCATTTCAACTGAAAACAAAACAAAAACTCAAAAAACCCCGTCGCAATACACAAATCCCAGGAATAGTCACGAGCCTCTAAAGCAGTAGCCTCTGCCTGCCAACAATCGCTTTAAGCCATTCAGTTTTATATTGAAGTTTGTCAGCAAGTCGCTCCATGTTAGCTCCCAACTGATGTGCGGCACTTCCCACACCCAGAGGCTGGAGCTGGGGCAGCAGCGGAGGCCATTTACAGCGGCAGAGGCAACCACTGCTCCCCTGCTACTGACAACTGCGCTTACACCAGGCATACCCTGGGTGTTAAATTAACATAAGGCAGAGCAGGGATTTAAGTTCTGCCCCCCACCCCCCATCAATTTTACAATAAAAAATGGCTTGAGCAGTTAAAAAAAATAAATTATATATACAATTTATATAGAGAAAGCTGTTACCCCAGAGGTCTCTGAGGGCAGCGGGGTGGGGGGCGGCTGCTGAGGCCCTGCCAGGCCGTAGCAACCATCTCTTTCCTGCTCTACCGCTGCCCTCCTTTCCTGAAGACACATTGCCACCTAGCAACGGCACAGCGTAATCTACAGCACACTAGCAAAGTCTCCAAAAGATGCGGATTTTTTTTTTAAAGTCCATCCAAGCGCAAGCACCCTGGCCCCTCAGAGCAGTGACGGGCCGTTATCACTGGCTGCGGGTGGGCT
>NW_009724334.1:5717-6666 GCF_000703405.1 Apaloderma vittatum
CGGGGCAGGCAGCTGCCGGCCCTGTGGGTTTCAAACAGAGGCACAGCCCAGGGGCTTTCTCACCCACCAACAAACAGTCAGCGAGGTGGTACCACCTCAGTGCACCCTCCTGATGGGGCTCCCCTGCAGTGAGCAAGACCCTGGCAGGAATAAAGACAGAGTCTTGTTTCCCTCAGGTCTTCACTTGGAACGTGGTGGCCTCCAGCTCATTGCTGCTGCTCCGTCCACCTCAGGGACTGACCTTTTCCTTTTTTCTTATGCCTTGGTGACTGACAAAGAAAGAAAATAATGGGTGGGAGAAAAAAGTGAACACTTCTAATTATTTTTCCCTAGATATACATGTGGGTGGGGTGGTAGCATCTGTCTAACTTTTCACTGCAACACAGTTAACATGCCCTTCTGTAAGGAAATTTGGTGACAACCCCTATCCTGGGCAAATCTCACTAATTCAAAATTCTTCTGATTTTTTTCTTGCTTCCTTCCTCATGCGGCCCACAGTGTGACATCCTCTTGCATCAATGTTCTCGTCACCAGCTCTATAAACACCAGCCAGTCACTCCCTGCAGCAAGACAGTGTCAGCAATATGGCTTCAGAGCAACACCCATCTCACATCCATCTGCAAGGAAGGAAGGAGGGAGCTTGAATCTCTGTGTGCCATCTGTTTGCAGTAGGTACATCTGGTAATTTAATTTTAACTTTATCCTCTCATTACAATAAACTATCAGAAAAAGGAACGTGGTGTCGTGTATCAAACCAATTGTATTTCCTCATAAAGCACACTGGAATTATTTGAAAGTTTGCAGCGCAGATGCCAGCTCAGTATTTTATACCTACAATGCTTGAAAAGAAGAAAAAACAACAACCTGCAGTTATTTTAATCAACAGCATCCTCTGTCAGCAAGGCACCTACAGCCCCCTAGAATAAAGAAATGAGAATGCATTCAGCAG
>NW_009724334.1:6697-18283 GCF_000703405.1 Apaloderma vittatum
AAATGTCTTACAGCCAACTGCTAAGACTGAAGTGAACAAAGTCTTTTGTGAACTTGTGCAAACCTGAAGTCAGAAGCACCTTTCATTGACTAAGTGTATGACACCATACATTGACACTAGCTATCGTTTGCTCTGTAAATTGCCTTGCAATAACACACACTCTTAATTAGTCTACATAAAACTGAATATTTTGATGAGTGATACAGTGCTACTTAGAATTACCAAGCTGGATTGCAAGTATTTATTTCAGTGTCTCCTTAGAAATGCTCTGGAAAAAAAAAGTCTCTGAAATTTCGAAGTGGCTTCATTGACCTTTCTCTATTAAATTTTAAGAAAGTTTAACACTCAGCTAAAAATAAAAGATCTTCAAATTACAGCTTGTGGTTTTGCCCCAAAAACTCTAGGTACGGTAAATTCATCTCTTCCAACTTTAGAGAAAGTTATTTCATACCACACACAAATCCATTCTAGGTAATACTTTGAGGGTTTCTCTTTATAATGCTATCTTACATTTCAGTACCACTTCACACTTCTTTAAAGATATGGTCCAGAAACCAGAGTAAGCATAGTAATATATACATATATATTAACAGGGTTGAGATAATTACATGTCCATATGCAGGTGAAGACACACATGTGCCTGAAGGTATGTACCTATTCCAAAGATGGCATGAGAAGAAAAATAAATAATTGCAAGGCTAATCACACCTGCACCCGCAAAAGGTAGCAGTGCTGACAAACCTCATCAGTCCAAAACTACATCATAGCTATAGCACTGCTTGCATGGTTGCAGCATGTAACTCTTAATTCAGCAATCTTTACACAGGAATTTTTGAATTACCCAAGAGAGATGAGTGCTTTTTACATATCACCTTCAAATACAGCACGCTTGGCTGGCACAGCAGGAACAGCTCCTCTAGACCTTGTCTGGTGCATTCTCTGGGTCAGTAGTTGAAATAGCTCTAATCTGTCCCTGTCAACACTACCCAAGCAAAGGTGATTTCAGGCAAAATGGCCAAGTCTGACCTGCTTCCTCCCCTCCCATCTCAAGTTCAGTAAGCATTTCTTATTTCTCCAAACCATGTAGATATTTGGAATGCAAAAATCATATGACTTTGAAGGTTGTTTCTTGTGACAGCCCTGGCTTTTCCTACCCAGCAGTTATACATAAGGCATGTCTGCGTTGCACAAAACAGAGCATTGCATGCATCTCTGAAACAGCCCCAGCATCAGAAGCAATCCAGTAGCATCCTCACAGCAAGCTCCCAAACTAATTAGCTTTGTTGTAATAGGTAAACAGCACAGGAACAGCCACCGTAAGGTGGTTACAGTTCTTCCAGAAATCAAGCAGGCATTTTTGCACAGTCAGGTAGACATCAGTTTAAACAGAGCCAGTCTTTTTCCAGATCTAGTCTGGCTGCAAAGCAGATGAGGGTGCAGATACAGTCTCTGAAGCTGTAACTGCTTCATTCTCAGATTAACAGAAGAGTTATAACCTTTCATTCTTATCTCTTTCTGGGAGGGTCGGTAAAAATACTGCCTGTTTCTAACCTGCTGATGCAAGCTGTCATAATTATGGGAGATTGTCTCTGTACAACTACACAACTACATCTTTATTTTCATGAAACAGGGAGAACTCTCTGAACACTAAATTATGCCAAGCATTATTGGACTTACAGGGCAGGGGGTTTGGACGATTTTTTCCTTATCTGTGTCTTCATACTCCCTCAAATCCCAGCAGACATCCTTGTAAGTAGCAACCAAATTATTAGTTTATAACAACCTATGCTCCATTAACATTACTCCGCAATTTAACAATGTTAAATATGGATCGGAGTGATTCTTTTGTCTTTTCTAGCATGACTTTAACTATTTTGATACCATTTCCTGTTACCAACACTTTGTTACACTGGAGATAACTGTCTCTAGCAACTACATGTCTAAACCTCCACTCTTCTAACAACTTCCTACAGTCACTCTCAACAAACTCTGTCTTGTTTTCAAAGATTGTTACATCTGAAAAATAGATTAACCTAAGTCATGAAATAAGAAAATTACTAAGCATGACTGTTTATTTAATTGTAACATTACCTTGTGAGCTTACATCAAGGAAATAAACACAATATAACAGGAAGTAAGGTGTTTGTGGACTTTTTCACTTCAGTGCAAAACAAAATCTCTTCCTGCTTTATTGCTGGCAATATTTTTTTTTTCCTGTAGCACCATGTGGTATATTGTTTGGTTTAGTCTGCACTTTTCAGCTTATCTGAAAGTCTTAAGAATTTTTGTAATACTATAATTAGCTTTAACCTAATATAATTCTGGCCTTTCAATTAGATTTTACAATCCCACCATGTTGTCCTTGGCAGGGGCAAGGAGTCTGTACAGATACATGGCTGCCTCCTGCCAAACATGCAAGCAGGAACATTTACATTTAGCATCGTCTGATAACAAAAACAGTTCCTTCACCCATGCTTATAAATACAAACCTTGACTTACATTTTTCCCTAGCCATGTCACGTAGTTCCTCAGCTATCACCTTAAACAGCCACAGGCCACCTTGTGTGGTTTATTATTTGTTTGCTGGTTTTTTTCTTTGTTAGATTCATAGGTGCCTAATCTATCCCTCAACCTTGTTCCAGTGGCCTTTTGTTAACTCCCTGCAATCATCCGTCTTCTCTAATGTTTGTGTCCCCCTTACAAATCATGTTCTGTAACTGGAAAAAATAATTTCTCTACCTTGGGGGAGGTAAGGTCACTTGCCCTTCAAAATATTTCTTATTTCTTCTTCTTTACGTAACAAAGAGAATTTTGGAGCTTTAGTAATTCACAGCTTCTTCTGACTAAAGGTGATTGTTAACAGTTGGAAAGACTAAATGGCTTGAAAACAGCTGTTAAAATAAAGCTATCTAACAATATTTACTTTTTCTTTTTTTTTTTTTTTGTAGTTACAACTACTTACAATTCTTTCTCCCATTGTCCCCCATGAGATTCTAGAGAATCTTAAAAATAGCAGAAATTTTAGCTGTCCCATTTTTGGACTTTTCTTGTCCATATTTCAGTGCCACTCAGTGCTCAGTCAGTGGAGATCTGTTTTCTCTTGTAATGTTAGAGAAACAATGTTTCTGTGGCATGGAGAGAGCTAAAGGGGAGGGGGGGAAGTATGAGTATACAAAAATATGAAATTAATTAGTAGATATATGAAATAATTAACATGAATAGAGCATAATCAGCACAGAAAATAGTTCATATTACCTAGACTAAACACTTTATGTAATTGATCTAAGGTCGTTCTGTAGTCAAGAGAAAGAAGATTCTTCCTTGTGCAATTCAGAGCATTTTAGCTGATACACCATCCCCCAAATTAGCCTTTTTGTCCTTGGTGAAGGCAGAGAGAACAGTGTTAGTAGTTAGCAACACTGCTAGTTAATTTAACTGTCAACAGCTGGTAGCACTTTAAGGATATTTGCTGAAGAGGAAGTGGATCATAGAACTTAATGGTGGAACAGGATTCACAGATTAAAGATGATTTAGGAGGTGATGTTGCTGGATACTTGGAAGAGTTCCTCATTGACATGTCCATGAAGCACATGTAGACACAACCAGCCTCATTAGGGGCACACACAGGGAACAGTCCCTAAACTATTACTGGGTATTCATATTATATGGAAGAACATAAATGCTGATATTTACAGATTTTGCAAGCATTGAAAGGCTGAGAATCATTCTGGGTGTATTCCAAGTAGGTCCAGGGACCACATAATAGCAGTAGCACTTGGGTACAGTGAATAATTGTTGACTTGCCTACCCACATACCAACAGACCACTGCTGCTCTGTCATCTCTATAAGGTATAAGAGCTGGATTTCACAGTAAATACAGATATCTCACGTTTGATCTCATTGTCACTGGTATAGCAGAATTTTGCAGCACCCATTCTTTTAAGTTTTCATTCTTATTTTAATAGAATTGCAGCATGTTGGTACTTCATTTTAAGCATCTGTGGAAATAAATATTGTACACTATAGTGAAACATGGTGGAAAGCATTGCCATACTGTGGAGGCACTTGTCCTTAACATTGTTATTTTGTATCATCAATGACTATTAATCAAAAAGAAACAAAAAAGAATAGTCATCTTCCTGTTAATAATTATCTTGTGAGCAGAAAATTTGCACTGCAACACCATAAAGTCTCCTGTAATATTACTGTTATTGCTGATACAAGATTAAACTTTAATAAGGTAACACATCTCTTAGATACTCATTTTTTCATTGATAACGAAGCCAATAGTAGACTTATGCCTTCATTTATAGCTAAAATTTCCTATTACACTAATGACATTCTTGCTAGTAACACGGAAGATGATGTTAATACATTATAATTATGTCACAGAACATCATTCATGTGCAACTCAATTTGCTCGAATCCACTAAAAATACATTTAGGACTTGAATGTCACTAATTTTATGTTGAATATATATATAAGAATTTCCTAAAAAAAATTAATGTCTAATTTTCTTGTGGAAAGAGCAGAGACTGATTAACTGCAGACATTCATTTCCTGAACATGCACTGCCTTAACTCAAGAGGAAGAGTTCTTTTTTCTCACAGGCAGTATTTCAGTCATTTACATATTTCTTTTAGCTGACATGAGCTCCTGAGGGTAATGTTCTGTCCAATTTGTATATACTACTTTGAACTCACAACCCTGCTTTCAGGACAAGAAGTCACTGCTGAATTAGAAAACAGTATTTGAAAAGGGTGCCCTCTCCCAGTTACTACACCTCCACTCCATCTTCAAGCTACAGGCTACTTACCCAAAAACTAATTTCAGGTGAGTTCACATCTTAGCAAGCATTGCTGGAATTCTCTGTCAGCCATGACAACATTTTGTGGAGTAACCCCCTACCAGTGGAGCATAACACCATGTGGCAGCATGATGACGTGGAGTACTAGGAGAAGACACTGCAGAAAAATAGGAACATATTTGTAAATAAAAATATTTGTTTCTGAGGACCTGACATCCACACCAGATGTAGTTATGGTTTGTCTCTTCACTCACTTTAGAGTAGCTCTCATCTTCTTTTCCCCATGAACAGGACACCCATCTGTGGCTGGTGAACTTCAGCTGGCTCTTGGAGCATTGCTGTCAGTATTTCAGTCAAGAGGAAACCAACCCACTAACTTCAAGGCTCCTTCAGGATGCAAACCAGAGGTCTGCACCTGTAGCCCCTCTGTAGGTGGGAACAGTCAGCATATTGATTTAAAAAGCACACCTAGATATGCTCTAATACATTGTCAGCTTAGCCCTTGAGCATTGAACTCCCTACTCTGATGCATTGATGCTTCTGCCCACTGACTTTTGTTTAAAACCAGTAATTTAATATTAGATACCTTTTCAGTCAAGCATTGTCCTTTTAGGTATATATTTTTGTAACAATACAAGCTACAATGACGTCTATTCTACAATGGATCTTTTGGATGCTACCACACAGTAAATACTAAATAAGAAGCATTTGGCAGCTTCATGCTAGAGATCCTTTTTCAAAAGGGAAATCTGAGTTAAATCACTGCCAGTCATTGCTGATTAGTGACAGCATAAGGACACACATGCCATTTTTCATTGTAAATATATTTTCCAAGGGAAAATGTATTCCTATATTAATAGCCTGTATATGCAGTCAACTCAGTCTCTAGCTACAGAAACACTAGATTCCTGCAGTCAATCATTCCTTTCAACACAGCAAGGTCTAAACTGTTCAGGTCAGATAGTTAGCTCAGTTGTTAGAGGTTTCTAGGTCACCTTGGAAACATTTAAGCGGTAAAGTCTGTGGAAACAATGAAACTTGTAGTGTTGCAATATCATAGCAACAAACTTCAGCTAATGTAGCAGTCAGTATTTCTGTATTCTAAAATCAAACCTTGATTTAGAATATCAGAACAGACATAACAAAAAAATAAGTCAAGAAAGGTTTCTTGGCTGGTAGGAAGAATTTCAGGAAAGACTAGAAAATGAAAGAAAGAACAGCTTGTATCTGAGGTAGTTATTTGGGATGGAAAAAAATTTAGAATTCTAGTTGCCCTTACCTTTTGTCCAAGCACAGACTACACACACTTCATTGCAGTGCCAGACAGGTAGTATCTGGGGTAGTTATTCTGGATGGAAAAATTTTTAGAACTCAGTTTAGCTGTCTTTACCTTGTGGGCAACCATAGCCTGCACATGCTCACTGCAGTACCAAGTACCTGTCATAGATCCATGACCTGTTGGAGACTAGATGGGATACCCTATAATACCTCCAAAAAATATGAATGCACAACTAAACTGAGCTCTAAGAGTGAGAACTCTTCCGGATAGAGATCTTAAATGTAAGTATCTGCAAGTTAGTCATCTAAGTTTACATCCTAGAAAACTGGATTTTAAATCAGCTGTTTGAATGAAGAGCAAGCCCGGTAAAACCTAGCAGACTCAGTAAAAAATAGCATTAATATTGAATAATCTAATCTCATTGGCTAACTATTTGGAGTTTAGTTATGTAATTTTCAGTAAAACTGCACAATGCACAGAAACCACCTCTGTGTAGGATGTGAACCTATGCTGTTATTAGCCAATTACACAATATAAATCACAAAGAATCCAAAATGACATAATACTAGTTTTGAACTAAATGCAAAAGCAGCTAGGGGTGATACTAGCCACCGTACCACGTGCTGCATGTTGTTTAGAGCAGTTCACTGGTGTAAGCTCTTTAATGTGTGTCTTATCTATATTAACTGCACATTTGAAGTCTTTCAAAAAGAGATGAAGTTTAGTTTGCATACATAGTAATGTATAAAACAGTGCACTCCTTGAATACACATGCTTAAACTATGCTTCGATCATAGCTTCGATCACTCTGCACGTCAATTTCTCATGCACACCCGACTCCTTATGTAAGCAGCCAATCTGCAGTTACGGCAAGTCACCACCCTGGGGAGACTGTTAACCACCAGCACGCTCGAGACAAAGCAGCTGTTTAACAGCGAGAGCAGCTAAAGAAAAGAAAATTATTAAAGCCTCAGAGAAACTGAAACAAAAATAAACCAGCTTTCTAAATCATTGTCACATTCCTATAACATGTATTATGCTTCAAATTCTGAAACTAAAAAACCGCCTTCCCTCCCTTGGGGTAGTCAAAAACAATAGAAAACAAAGGGCCACACCTGCTTCCAAATAAATTATTTTGAGACTTGAGTTCTAGCTCTATGTTTATACTGCAATCATTACTAAGCTTCATATTCCAAAAAGAACTGTTAACACTATATTAACCGGTCCTAAAAGTGACCTCATATGTTGTGGAACTCATACATGTATATATATACATATATACATGTGTAAATACACACAGACATTAAAAAAAAAAAAAAGTGATTTCTACTTCACCTTTGGAAAATTAAAAGGCCCTAATGAAAGCAAATAAATTTAAACTATACACAAACCAGCTCAAGTGTTAAATTCTTCTTTAATTTTCTTAGTTCAGTCAGCCACTATGTTAGGTGTTACAAAAGTAGTCTATTCCCACCATAGCTCTGCCATAGAATACTAAATCTAGTAGTCACCTGCCTCTCTCTTGCATAACTGCCACAACATCCTCCAACTAAATCTTAGGTCCAACAAAAAGAAAACACACATACTCCACCCTTGATTTGAAGGCATATAGGTGGCTGCTGCAGCTTTCTGCACAGGGTTAGATGACCACCAAGAACTGTTGCAACTGTATTCAACCCACTTACAGAGGTCTCTAATACCTTCTATAGCACACGCACACACAAAATCAACACATGATTTCAGGAGGCATGAACTTGCCTTTGCAGTTCTCCCAGGAAATATTCATTTTCAGACAGGTGCTGTGAAGTCCTTCATTGAACCCATTGCCAGAACATGATCTGCTAACTCTGCCCAAATGCAGCTCTTCTAAATTAGGGGCAAGAATTATGTGGCTGTTGTACAGTACTAAGTATTGCAGATCCTAGGTGAACCCTCTCTACAAGTTATTCTGTAAAGATAAATAGCACTGACACATTAGGTTAAGTATATTGCTGGACCAGGGACACATTAAATTCTTGCAATATCAAGAAGTTTAGAAAGCTTGATACAGAGCAGTGAACAAGTTTGAATGCCAATCCCCTCTTTCACATTTGAGGGATTTCACTAAAAAAAAAAGCCTGCATGTTTTTCACAGACCCCTATTTCCTTAGACTACATTTTATTTCCTTGTATTTCTTTGTAACACTTTACTGACAAAAACTTGTGATTTGGCCACAATATGAAATGTTATGACTGACAGCATTCTACCTCCTTGGAAACCAGAGTTTAGCTCTTGATTTCTGAAAAACTAAAGTTAACCATTATGAAACCAGCTTCCTGAAACTGACAGCAAAATTATACTGTGTATAGTCAAGAATTCAAAGAAACCTCTAAACATTCCAATCAGTATACTTTAGTATTTCTAAATCAAGCAGGGAAGCAGGAGTATTTTATAGTATATCTACTCTGTTAAAATGAACCAGATCATTTTAATAGAGAGAAAATAGACTTATTGACAAATTTATTTAGACAAAGATTTATAATTTTTTTTGGTGATAGACCAAGGAATCACTGGAGTTTGAGGCTATTGGGGATTTTTTGGTTGTTTTTTTTTTTGTTATGGTTTGTGGGGGGTTTTTGAGGAGGAGGAAGTTTAATTAAATTTAGATTATTTTCATCATACAATCTGTGTTGGGACTGTATCTTATTTTAATGAGTTGAGAGTCACTTTTTGAAGCCATTTGCTCACGCTCTTCAGATTCTTATATAAGTAGTATCGGGAATTCCTCTCTGCTGAAAGGAAGCTGAAACACTTGCCTTTGTATCAACAACAGTGTATGCCTAGAAGAGACACCACAAATGGAATCACAAATTCACTGAGTCTTTCTTCCTACATACACGCACAGAGTACAGATATGTTGTCATATGCACAAACAGAAAAAAAAGTAAAATACAAGGAAAGAACAGAGCCAAAATATAAGGAAAGCAGCTAGGCTACTCTTAACAGCATACTGCACCTGAATTTGCATTTAATTTCTAAATGGAGAAAGTAAACACCACGTTTAATTTTCTGAAGCCTCCAGCACCGAATTTTCCTCTCCCTCGCTAACTCTTCTTTCAAGATCCCCTTGCAGGGTCACATCACTTACAGAAAAAGCTATTGTAATAAAGGGGTTTAACCACAGTGCGACAAGGGGTAAAAGAGTTTAGCCACAGTGAGACAACATTTTACAAGACTTGGAAGCAAGCAGACTCCGTAATATAGACAGAAAGCTTACATTTCCCTACCAACCTGGCTGCACTGACTGGGACTGGGAACAGGGCAAAAAACTGCACAGGGTGGCAAGACAGTGAGGTGCTACATGTTTCCATACATCCAGAAATAAGCCAACACCATAGAAAGGTAACAGAAGCTGGGATGATGAGTGATGAGTGAAAGCTGCAGTTGCCAAAATGGGATCATTCTGCTCTGGGTTGCTCCCCTTCCTGGCCACCACTTGCTATGGGACACTGATCTAACTACATTTTTTTCCCTGAAGTTGTTTCCAGCTGTATCAGTTTCTGTATCTGGCACATCAAATATCTGTGCTACCACAAAGTGCGAACAGTTTGCCAAAGACTGGGCTGACAATTTCAAAGGCAGCTGGTGCCTGGATTGGCTTAAGTAACACTGAGAAGCTGTGCATTGTGAGGTGGGATGGGAGATGCAGAGAAAAAGAAGCACAGAAAGATAATTTTGGTAGTGAAAAAGTATTCAAATCCAAATGTTTTCCATTTAAAATGTCTAATAATTCTGCAGAAAGGGTGCACTGCTTTAAGCAGTATTTTGGATATGTGAAACATGTCATCTGAGGGGAGAAATCCTTTCTTCTAAAAATAGACAATTTTCTCATCAGTTATTTAATGTCCTCATATTTGAGAGTTGAAAATACATTATTACATTATCCAACATTAAGATGGTGACTATAGGAAGGACATTGAAGGTAGAAGCTTTCTCAGGCTCATAAATGAATCTGCTAATGCACATTACTTTGAAACAGAACTACAGTGGTTTTTTTAAACCTATATGTGACAGTTTTGCAGCTGCACACATTCTCAGCTTCAACGTATACATCACAAGCTGTGCACAAGAAGAAACACATAATGTATACTGAAGACATTTGAAATTTAGCTGACATTATTCCACAAACCTATTATTTGGATATATGTCTGAACAATTATCACTTCACAATTCAAAGAAAATATATGATAATGAAATTCATTAATAAGTTCTAGGAATACCAATGAGGAGAAAAACTCAGGGGAAAAAAACAAACAAACAAACAAAAAAAACCCCAACCAAACCCACACCTGAACCTTCATTTTGTCAGAACATTTTTTTTTCTTTTATTTTAGTGGCTAGCTAGCCTGCTAAAATAGACTATTGTTTTTCTATTCTTAAAGTAGGTTATAGTCAACCAATAAAAGTACATGAAATTTCCTATTATATAATGAAACTCTTGAGAAAATAAGTACCAGCTGGATCTATCCCCAACAGCAATAACAGCATGCAGAGAATGATTATAATGTAACAGATTGTGAAACAGAAGAGATGGTCTCACTTGTTATAAGGCCCTTTTATTAACACAGTAACAGAAGTGAGAGTTTTCTTGTACATAATACTTGTAGCAAGGCCCTTATGTTAATATAATAAAATATTTCAAAGGTAAATTCTCAGAAAATATTGCCTGTGAACATTTTTACGTGCTTGTTTACACATGCACATTAGGGAAAATATGGGCCCAGTGCTGAATGCAGTGAGGGCCCCGGTGATATAGGTCATGGAAAAGGCTGAGGTACCAAAGGTTTTTTTCATGTCAGTCTTTTCTTCCAGCCTTCAGGAACTTCAGCTCCCAGAGATCAAGAGGTAAACCTGGAGCAAGGAAGATGCACCCTTGACAGAAGATGAAGTCAGACAATACTTAGGCAAACTTGATTTATGTAAGTCCATGCTGAGAGAACAGGCAGATGTTGGGAGCCAGTTAGCTCAGTGGTTTGAGCACGGTGCTGACAACAAGGACCAACACCGAGGTCACGAGTTCGATTCCTGCTCGGTCCCCATGTGTTGTCTGGTCTAGTCGAGAGGTGGCGTCCCTGCCCAAAACAGGGAGGTTGGATTAGATGATCTCTAAGGTTCCTTCCAGCCTAGGCAATTCTATGATTCTATTGTCATTGTGAGGCCACTTTTGATAATCTTTTATTACTCATAGTGGTTGAGAGAAGTGCCCAAAGACTAGAGGAAAGCAAATGTCCCTTCCATCTTCAAGAAAGAGGACTCAGGGAACTACAGACCCATCAGCCTCACCTCACTCCCTGGGAAGGTGATGAAGCAAGTAATCCTGGAAAGCATTTCCAGGCATATGAAAGACAAGAAAGTGAACAAAAGTAGTCACCTTGGCTTCATGCAGGGGAAGTAATGCTTGACTAACTTTATAAACTTCTACAATCACATGACTAGTCTCATAGGTGAGGGGAGAGGA
>NW_009724334.1:18301-20372 GCF_000703405.1 Apaloderma vittatum
TTCAGTAAGGCTTTTGACACTGTCTTGCATAAGACTGTCAGAGAGAAGCCGCTGAAGCATGGGCTGAATTGGCAATGAGGTGCATTAAAACTGGCTGAACAGCCTGGCCCAGGGGGTGGAAATCAATGGAAATCAAGTTGAAGAGATGTACTTAGAGGTGCACCCCACAGCTCAACACTGGATCCAGTCCTGTTCAACATTTTCATTAATGGTCCGGATGGTGGGGCAGAATGTACCCCTCAACAAGTTTACTGATGAAACAGAACTGAGAGAAGTGGTTAATACACCAGCAGGTTGTGCTGCCATTCAGAGGGACCTTGACAGGCTGGAGAAATGGGCTGCCAGGAACCTCATGAAGTTCTATAAGTGTGAATGCAAAGTCCTGCACCTGTGGAGGAATTGCACCATGCACCAATATATGCTGGGGGCTACCCAGGTGAAAAGAAGCTTTGCAGAAAACCACCTGGAGGTCCTGGTGGATATCAAGTTGACCATGAGCCAACAATGTGCACTTCCTGTGAGGAAGGATAACAGATTCTTTGGCTGCATTAGAAGGACTGCAGTGCCCAGTTCTGGGCTCCCCAGTTTAAGAGAACCATGAACATACTGGAGAAATTCCACTGAAGAGCAGCTAAGACTGGAGCATCTTTCCTATGAGGAAAGGCTGAGAGAGCTGTGGCTGTTTTTTCTGTCATTTGTTGATTCAGTTTTCAGTCTGGAGGGAGGATGTAAAGATGATAGGATATATATAATCCATGAGGAAATGGTTATAGACCTGCTTCGTAAGCTGAATCCTCATAAATATACGGACCCTGATGCATTACACCCTAGAGTGCTGAGGGAGTTGGCGGATGTGGTTGCCAAGCCACTCTCCATCATCTTTCAGCAATCCTGGCTAAACGGGGATGTCCCAGTGAACTGGAGGCTGGCAAATGTAACGCCAGGGCAGGAAGGAGGATCCTGGTAGCTACAGACCTGTCAGTCTTACCTCAGTGCTGGGAAAGGGGATGGAATGAATAACCTCAAGAGCCATCACAGAACAATTAAAAGCCAACAGGGAGATCGAGCTGAGTCAGCACGGATTCATGAAGGGCAGATCCTGCTCGACAAATCTAATCTCATTCTGTAGCAAGGCGACCTGCTTAGTGGATGAGGGAAAGGTTGTGGGGGGCCGGTTAGCTCAGTGGGTTGAGTGCAGTGCTGACAACAATGAGAACACAGAGCTCATGAGTTTGATTCCCGCTCAGTCCCCATGTGCTGCTTGATCTAGTCGAGAGGTGGTGTCCCTGCCCATGACAGGGAGGTTGGATTAAATGATCTATGAAGTCCCTTCCAACCTAGGCCATTCTATGATCTATGATCTTGACTTCAGTAAGGTCTTTGACACTGTCCCTCACAACATCCTTATGGCTAAGCTGGCTGCCCATAGCTTGGATGGGCACATACTCTGCTGGGTGAAACACTGGCTGGACGGCCGGGACCAAAGAGTTGTGGTCAATGGAGTTAAACCCAGTTGGTGGCAAGTCACAAGCAGTGTCCCTCAGGGCCCAGTGCTGGGGCCACTCCTGTTTAACATATTCATCAATGGTCTTGATGAGGGGATTGAGTGCACCCTCAGCAAGTTTGCAGATGATGCCAAGCTGGGAGGGAGTGTTGGTCTACTGGAGGGTAGAAAGGCTCTACAGAGGGACCTGAACAGACTGGATCGATGGGCCCAGGCCAACTGTATGCAATTCAATAGAGCCAAGTGTAGGGTCCTGCATTTTGGTCACGGCAATCCCATGCAACGCTACAGGCTTGGGGAAGGGTGGCTGGAAGGCTGTACGACGGAAAAGGACCTGGGCGTTCTAATTGACAGCTGGCTGAATATGAGCCAGCAGTGTGCCCAGGTGGCCAAGAAGGCCAACGGCATCCTGGCTTGTATTAGAAATTTTGTGACCAGCAGAAGAAGGGAGGTGATTATCCCTCTGTACTCAACACTGGTGAGGCCGCAGCTTGAGTATTGTGTTCAGTTTTGGTCACTTCAGTGTAAGAGAGATATCAAGGTGTTGCAGCAAGTGCAGGGGCGGGA
>NW_009724334.1:20582-23046 GCF_000703405.1 Apaloderma vittatum
AAGAGTGATCAGACACTGGAACAGACTGCCTAGGGAGGTGGTTGAGTCACCATCCCTGGGTGTGTTTAAGTGTTGCTTAGAGTAGTTGTTGAGTGACATGGTTTAGGGGTGAACTTGTAATGTAGGGTTAATGGTTGGACTCGATGATCCCAAGGGTCTTTTTCAACCTGAATTGTTCTATGATTCTATGTCAGAGCCAGGCTCTTCTCCATGGTGCTCTGTGAGAGGACTAGAGGCAATGGGCACAAAATGAGACACAAGAAGCTCCTTCTGAACACACCCTAAGTGTGACCGAGACCGGACAGAGGTTGCCCAGAGAGGTGGTAGAGTCTCCCTCCTTGGAGACGTTCAAAAGCTGTCTGGACATGGTCCTGGGCAACTGGCTGTAGGTCCCTCTTCTGGAGCAAGTAGATTTGACCAGATGACCTCCAGAGGTCTCTTCAACTTCAGCCATTTTCTAGGATTCTGTGAAAGCTTAGACAAGCTATGCCTTGCAAATGCTACATACTTTTAGTAGGCAAGAACATGTAAACAGACAAAGCTAAACAGCCTGTACAAGGAGTTGGTAAGCAGAGCTGCCAAAAACCATTCCAAATGTCAAGTAGCTTAGAAGTAGATCTATGTTCAGCAATGAGCATAAATGCAAACAGTTTAAATTATTTGACAAGGAAAGCTTTGCTTAAATCCCTCATGAGCTACATTTGTTGCCTCTCCAGGCTTTCCAAAAACCATTCTACTGAGCAGCATTCACACTTAATTTTGAGATCTTTAAAGCTGTTCTAGTGCTTTGGCAGATTTAGAAGCTGTCTGTTTAGACATAGCTGTTGGTACCTTTCAGAGCAAAGTATTTTTTGTCTTGCTATTGGCAAGACTTAGCCACTTTCTATGTGCCTCCCACTACTGAAAAGCATTTGCAAATTAAGTTTTTCCTTCTGAAGGCAATGGGTGAGTAGTGAAGTGGAACACCAGCTTGGGAGCAAAGCTAGTGGGAACACTGGCATGTTTTCCAACTGTCTACATACCAGCCCTCATCTAAGATGACCTCCTGAGCACCAAGAGAAACCCGGTGCCACACTTGTTGCTGATAGATCAAGTTGAAAAAAGTCGCCTGCTGGCTGCTTGCATCATTTTGTTTTTCTAAACAAGGCTCATAGCATTTGGTGCATGTTTTTCCAAAAAAGATCCAGTGCCCAGATTTTTGCTTCACAGTCCTGACATTATCATAAAGCAGCTTGAAACATAGCATGTTTTGCAGAAGGCTACTGTTCCTCCAAGCATGTAGTTACTACTGAAGAAAATTCATACATTTTGATAGCCCTAATGATGTGTTTAAGACACTATTGTGTATTCCTGGATAATCAAAATTTTGTACACTATATGGTACTCGCTCACAGCTCCCACTTCTTAGAAATTGGACACTATCCCTGGCACGTAAAACTAGTGTTCTTCTGATGTATAGAAAATGGTAGGAGAAAGGTTATTTGGCTTCAAATATCAGAAGGATACGCATGCAGGAAACAAGGATTAAAAACAACAACCAAAAAAAACCCCAAACCTAAAACAAACCAAAAAATCCCCAAAAACCCCAAACCAAAAGAACAACCAAACCCCCAAACCAAGTACTTTGTTTCCCCGTCTTCTTTTCAGTTGCTGTCTTGTTTTCCGGTTGTCTTTCGATACTGATGCAGTAACAGTATCCAATGTAGATCCCTACCACCACTGAAAAGATCAAAATGTTTATAGTCTGCAGTTACACATTAATGAATTTGTAACAGAAAGTCAGTGTAATTGAGGTAAGTTTGGAGAGACCAATATTTCATTCCAGAAAAGATATCTCAGTTCCAGAGCTTACTTATTAGCTAGTGACTATGACTTCCTATGATAGGAGTATATTTTTGATGCAGTAAGGTTTGGACACGCACACAGAGATGCCTATAAACTCCTACACAGAACAGTTTCACTTGCTCGTCTCAGGTCACAGGCTTGGTCTTCAGAGTAACAATCTCCAAATGTAAACAGGATACATGTGCTCCCAGAACTTGGGCTCAAGGGCAGACTGATCAAAACAGAATAATAAAGATGTTGAAGTTGGATTCATTATTTATAACAGTTTAAGTAGGTTTACATAGTTTAGAATATCACATTCTCAACTCTTCCATTCTCCTTGGACATGCTAATCATTGCCAAGAAATCAAGGCTGGCTCATGATCACCACAAACTTTGAAAAAAAAACCCAACCCAACAAGAACGGAAGAAAAACAAACTGAAAAATGCCCTGCAATTCCAGAATCTCTGAAACTTACTTTACAGCAAATGTTACCTTTTGAATATACAAGCGGTTACGATGTGTAGATAGCATAGCCTTTTCTAAAACCCAGCTGCTCTTCCAGTCTTATTCCTACTGTGGGAGAAGATTCAATTTTCTTTACAAAACTTTAAAGTCAAAGGATTTTGCAGCAGCATC
>NW_009724335.1:0-44446 GCF_000703405.1 Apaloderma vittatum
GTCATCCTGCTGTCCACCAGAACCCCCACGTTCCTTTCTTCTACACTGCTCTCTAGCAGATTGATCGCCAACTATACTGGCACATGGGGTTGTTCTTTTCCCAAGTGCAAAACTCTTGCCCTTGTTGAACTTCATAAGATTTCTCCTCGCCCATCCCTCTAGCCTGTCTAAGTCTTTCTGAATGGCAGCACAGCCTTCTGGTGTGTCAACCACTCCTCCCAGTTTTGTGTCATCAGCAAACTTGCTGACAACACTCTCTAATCCCGCATCCAGGTCATCGATGAATATATTGAAAACCACTGGTCCCAGCAATGACCCCTGAGGGACCCCACTAGACACAGGCCACCAACTGGACTCTGCCCCATTGACCACAACCCTCTGACTTCTCCCCTTCAACCAGTTAGCAACCCACCTCACTACTTGGTCATCCAGACCACACTTCCTCAGTTTACCTATGAGGATGTTGTGGGAGACGGTGTCAAATGCTTTACTGAAATCCAGATAGACCACATCCACTGCATGGCCACCATCCATCCACCTGGTTATGTCTTCATAAAAGGCTGTCAGGTTGGTCAAACATGACTTCCCCTTGGCAAAGCCATGCTGACTGCTCCTAATAACCTTCTTATCCTTGATATTCCTAGAGACAGTGCCAAGGATAAGATGTTCCATCACCTTTCCAGGGATGGAGGTGATTTGTGCAGGTGTGTGTGTAAGTGGTAACTTAAGCAAGTCATCTGTTTTACTTGATTATTTTTTCTCCCAAGAGGGAAAACTGGTCAGCTTTGAAGTGGCTTTATAATAAAAATGCAGCAATGCAAAGCTTTTATTATAGATTCTCATGCTCAAAATTATTAGTCAAGGCAATGGTGTGGAATTTTCTTGTGCCTCCTATCTGTAACTGAAAATGAATGTGTTCATGATGAGAAATGTTTGATGTGTGTGGATTTATCCAGTTCAACAGTACAATATTTGCATGGAATTTTGATTCAGCTTCTGAACTTCAACTATTTCTGCTTGTTACAGTAATAGCAGAGTGTTGGGTTATGTCAACAGCTGCATGGAATTTCAATATGGAAATGATGATTTACAGAGAGATATTTGTGCTAAAAAGAATATTTATGTAGTCATAAAAAAATCTCAGACATATCCAGCCACAATTGTCACCCTCTTCACTGCTCACCCACTTTATGTGAGGTGTTGTTTCCTTTTGTTGTATCATTTACCCTTACTGTGCAAACTATATACTTTATATGTTATTCCTTTCCTGTTAGGTTGTGATAGTATTCATGAGACTCGATGCACTTGCTCCATAATGTCTTAACAGGCTAATTATACCAAAGGCACAAGCTAACTAGTTACCTAGAGCTCACTGTGAGGAGCTGCTGTTCGTTATTTCTTTATCTATGGTACAGTTAAGTACTGCACAGAAGTGCACTTCTAAGTCATTATATGTGAGGCTTGAAAAACTTCTGCCATGTGCCAGCAAAGCTCAGAGAAATCTCACCTGGATTCTGGTAATACTGAGGAGATTTTAAGATTTGTTTTCTCTTTTACTGTATTGCATATTCCTAAACATTATTTCTTAGAGCTCTGTAGAAGTGTGGTATGGAAAGAAGTAGTCTGACACAGCATAAAAACTTTTGTTCGTACACTCTAGCATCTGTCTCTCACAGGCAGATGGTAAATTAAAAAAAAAAGCACCATTATTATTTTTATTATTCTAGTATTTTTTTTCTATTTTTCTTTGCGACAATTAATGCTGCCTTTCATATATTATTTATATTATGATACCACCTACAGGCCAGTGTTAGGATAATACATGGGGCTGGGTTTTCTACTGATAGAATTAAATATGAGAAGCTGTTGTTGGAATTACTATGTCTCATAGTTCTTTGTAGTCTGATGTTGCAGAATTTTGTATTTAAATATAATTATCTGTGTGGTGGTCTGCACGTGTGGCTGCCTAGAAGTACGTTTATGTATATTTAGTAGAAGATGTTTTAAAAATTAAAGTCACAGAATCATGAGGGTTGGAAAGAACCTCTTGAGATCATCTCGTGTGATGCCAGCAGGTTACCCAGGACGATGTCCAGTTGAGCATTGGGTATTGTCACAGATGAAGACTTTGCAACCTCACTGAGCAATTTGACTACCCCAGTAAAGATGAATATTCTTGTGTTCATTTGGAATTTCATGTATTTTGATTTGTGCCTGTTGCCTCTTGACAGTCACTGGGCACCACTGGAAAGAGTCGTGTTCCCTCATGCTGTTTCTCTCCTTTCACATCTTTATATACAGTGATAAGATCCCCCTGAGCCTTCTCTTCTCCAGGCCAAACAGTTCCAGCTCTCTCAGCTATTCATTGTAGAAGAGTTGCTCCAGTCCCTTCAAGCTTCTTGGCCCTTTGTTGGACTCTCTCCGCTGTGGCCACTTCTCTTTTGTACTGGGGAGTCTCAAACTGGACCCAACGCTCTAGGTGTGGCCTCACCAGAGAGGATCACCTCCCTGAACATTGCTTGGCAACACAGTGACGTAGCAGTGAAAAGGATGTGACATTACAGGGTTTTCTCTTTGCTTTTTCAGTAGGGCTACTACAACTATTACAAAGCTGGAAATGTCTGTGCACGGATGTCGCTGTGTTTCCAAAGTCAAGAGAAATCAATATTTAGGAATTTGAACTCATTCAGTTGGTTTAGTTTTTCATGCTGTGGAGCCCATCACTTGGTAAATATGCTTTAATGGAGTTAAGAAAGAAGAAGTCTTTTCATAGAATCATAGAATCATAGAAACATCAAGGTTGGAAAGGACCTTAAGATCATCAAGTCCAACCTACAGCCCTACACCACTGTAACACTAAACCATCCCCTGAAGTGCCACATCCAATCATTTTTAAACACATCCAGGGATGATGACTCCACCACCTCCCTCGGCAACCCATTCCAATGCTTCACCACCCTTTCGGTGAAGAAGTTTTTCCTAATATCCAATCTAAACTTCCCCTGGCACAACTTGAACCCGTTTCCTCTTGTCCTATCGCTATTCACGAGGGAGAAGAGGCCAACACGCGTGTCGCTACAGCTGCCTTTCAGGCAGTTATAGAGTGATAAGGTCTCCCTTCAGCCTCCTCTTCTCCAGGTGAAAGACATTGCTTAAAAGGAATTAATACAAAATTGCTAGCAGAATTTTGCAGTCCGGCTAAGCTTATAGCTAATTTGATCTCACACCCTCCTAGTATTGAAACTGATGAGGGGCTTATGGTGTCAGTATCCATAAACAACCACATTACTGCTAATAAGATCTCTGAAAATTGGAACATATTTGTAAAATGACTTACGGAAAGCCACTTAGTGGGTTCTTGATACTTTAATTTCCGTGTGTCACATTACTGAATCATTCATTAGCTTTTATTTTGCAATGAAGATAAAATGCAATCTAGAATTCAAAATTTCATTGGTTTCCTCTTGTGGATGCTTTCATTTGGTTCTGATATTATTGGCATAATTGCAGCACACAGCACAAAAGAGTCAAAATTCTAATTGTTCTGGATTTAAAAGAAAAACTATGAATGAGGTCAAGTCAGCAGCAAAGCTGATGTGGGCAACAAATGATTGCTGATGGAATCAGGAATAACAGAAAATAAAACATATTTATTAGTGTGGTGCATAAGGGCTCCATTTTTAGCCTGGCAGTAAAGGAGAGATTTAAACTGGAGAATGAGGTAATGTTGATGGAGACATTGTGAAGTATGACATGAGAGAAAGTTCAGAGAATTTTGTTTGGAAATTCAGCAAATAGATGATGGATACTGGACCTAGACAGATACTAAGATCAATATAGTGCTGCTCAATGGAAGAGTAGTGAGGGGAGAAATTTTAAGTGAAAAGAAAGGAAGTGGCTACTTTGATCTAGAAGGGAATGTGAGAGAATTGTTCTCTGAAAGGGATGTCCACTTCAGACAGATTGTACAGAAATTTGTGGTACTCGGGTACTTTACCAGCTGTAAACCTAACACTGCCCAGTCCACTACTGAACCATGTCCCTGAGAACTTTTAAATACCTCAAGGGTTGGTGACTCAACCACTTCCCTGGGCAGCCTGTTCCAGTGCTTGACGACGCTTTCAGCCAAGTAATTTTTCCTAACATCCAATCTAAAGCTCTCCTGGCGCAACCTGAGGCCAGTTCCTCTTGTTCTGTCAGTTGTTACTTGGCAAAAGAGACTGCTGAGTTATGAAAAGTTACTGAGTTTGTACTGGATGGTATGCACAGGCTTTACTACTGTTTAGTACTGCACTGCTACTATGAAGTGGATAGCTGAGTACATCTTAATGAAAACACTTAATTTACACCTCTTCAAAGTTACTTTTCTCCATTTGCTTTGTCCATTATGCTTGGAAAAGCGGGTTCATGTTGTGTCCTGTGACTCATCAGATCTAGGAAGGAAGTGATTTGCAAAATAATTTTCCCATGAAGTATCCTGTTATCTGTCACGCAGACTAGAGAGTTTTTTTCCGCTGAAGAGCTTGTGGTCATGAAAAATACTCTTGTATGAAAAGAGATGCAGACAGGCTCTCCAGCAGGTGAGGTTTGCAAATGATGCTCCTTTTCAGAGGTGGAAATTGAAAGAGTAAACTTGAAATAATTTACAGTGTGAGGAGTATTCTGTTTGTTTAGTTAACTCCATAGTAGTTGCTATTTCTACATTTTAGTTATAACCTTGTACAGCTTATTCCAAAGAACATTGTCACACTGAGAGCAGATAGAAAATACGACTGAAATGGCATTTGGAAGGGAAAGTTTTTATCTCTTTTTTCAAATACTAATTAAAACCCCTATTCTTGACAAATGTACTACCTTAATTCCTGCTAAATGGAGGGATCCAAGTTATCTTTATGATGAGAAATTTCTATAACATTGCTTTCTTTTTTCCGTAGCTTATAAAAATGTTAGACTAAAGCAGTTTGTGAAACGACGATATTGCAGTTATGCACCTGAACTGTTGGACTGTGACTGATGAACCATACAGGATTGCTTGTTGTTCTTCCTCTTTTTCTTACTCTTTGAATATTAATTTATATTAGGTGTACTAAGTCAGTCAGCTGTACATCTGTATGTACATTTGAATTGTCAGGAGCATCTTACGTACTTAAAATACTGTATTGCTTCATGACTTTTAAATGGTCCATTTGTTTTATTATATTTGCTCTCTTACTGTAAAAAAGTAACATTAGTAATACAGTTCCATGTACATCTAATATGTTTCTGTATGTTAATCCCAATAAACAGGAAAGTGGTGATCCCTTTACCCTGTGATCTTACATTTGTCCTGGAAATTAAAGAACAATAGAGTTTGTCTTAGGGTATTATGATGAATTATTTGTGAAAGAAAATGGAAGGAGACAACATTACTCAACCAATTAAATAGCCTGGAACAGAAAAACTTCTTATATCTGGTGGATAGTTATAACTTGAAATAGTGTGTGTACAGTTTGCTCACACAGCTGTATAAAATTTATGGGGTCTGTTCTGCCAGATGAACAAAATGAAGCAGATAGCAGTATCAGTTGTTTGACTTTTTTGCAGTATTGAAATACAATTTCAGAGAGCGTTTCTTCTACCAGTGGAACCTGCTTCTTGGCAAAGACTTGAATATATATTCCCTAGATACCCCAGTTCCAAATGCCACTTATTAGAAGCAGCTTGTGCACAATAAAGATCATGATCAGGTCTTTAACTGGGCAGGTGACAGGCGGGTGTAGGTACTGGTCATCCTTGGTCCTCAGTGAGTATTGCTGCATTTAGGGATACTCTGATCCCTTGGCACATACAGGGATCAGACAATATTTACCTGTATGCAGGAGGACGTTGTATCAGTAAAGGGAATGAATCCAAAAGACATGATCTTAATTCTGATGCAGCCAGTGTGACTGTGGATATTTCATTTGCAGTTATTTCTTCTGTAAAAGTCTTGTTTCAGTGCTTGGGTGAGATAAATTAATACGATTAAAGATTCTTTTTATGGCCTTTATTTTGAGCTTCTTCCATGAGGAGCATACAACAGACCTGAATTAGACGATGTGTGTTAGCAGTGGTTTTATTTCTTGAAACTTCTGCATTTCTGCCAAGAATTATCTCCATATGCCAAAAAAAGTAACTTAAACTAAAATACAGATTGCATCTCTTGCATGTTCCTAGTGTCGTAGTATGTATGTTTCTAGTCTCCTTTTAGAAAGAGCTGGTGCATCTTCAGGTTGAATTTGGACACATTGCCATTTAGAATAAATAGGTACGAAATTCTTGAATTCTACACAGCAGAAATTCTGAGTATGGACTCACTTCATATATTTCTTCGCAGAATTCTGTCTTTGTGGTTGTGTTTGAATAATGAAGGAATTGCATAAATTTTCTTTCAGTAAGTTCACAATAGATAAAGTAGAATCATAGAATCATTCAGGTTGGAAAAGACCCTTGGGATCATCAAGTCCAACCATTAACGCTACTCTACAAAGTTCACTCCTAAACCATATCTCTCAACGCCACATTTAAACGAGCCTTAAACACATCCCGGGATGGTGACCCAACCACCTGTCTGGGCAGCCTGTTCCAATGTCTGACTATTCTTTCTGTGAATTTTTTTTTCCTAATGTCCAGTCTGAACCTACCCTGTTGCATTTTGAAGCCATTCCTTCTTGTTCTATCGCTAATTACCTGTGAGAAGAGGCCAGCACCAACCTCTCTACAATGTCCTTTCAGGTAGTTGTAGAGAGTGATGAGGTCTCTGCTCAGCCTCCTCTTCTTCAAACTAAACAGTCCCAGCTCCTTCAATCTCTCTTCATAAAATTTGTTCTCAAGGCCTTTCACCAGCTTTGTTACTCTTCTCTGTGCTTGCTCCAGCATCCCAAGATCTCTCTTGTATTGAAGTGCCTAAAACTGGAGACAATACTCAAGGTATGGCCTCACCAGTGCTGAGTATAGGGGGACAATCACCTCCCTGGTCCTCCTGCTCACACTATTTCTAACACAAGCCAGAATGCCATTGGCCTTCTTGGCTACTCAGGCACACTGCTGGATCATATTCAGCTGCTTATAGATTAGGACCCCCAGGTCCCTTTCTGCTGGACAGCTTTCCAGCCACCCTTCCCCGAGCCTGATACATGGGTGATACATGGGGTACTTTTAGCCTAAGTGCAGGTCCTGGCACTTGGTTTCGTTGAAACTCATACCGTTAATATTGGCCTGTCAATCCCATCTGCCCAAGTGCCTGCAGAGCCTCTCTACCCTCGTGCAGATCAACACTCCCACCTAACTTGGTGTAATCTGCAAACTTACTGATGATACACTCTATGTACTTACCAAGATCATCCACAGAGATGTTAAACAGAAGTGGTCCCAACACTGAGCCCTGAGGAACACCACTCGTGACTGGCTGCCAGCTGAGTTTAACTCCATTGACCACTACTTTTTGGGCCCATCTGTCCAGTCAGTGCTTTATCCAGCATATCATATGCTCATCCAAGCCACAAGAAGCCAGTTTTTTCCAAGAGAATTCTGTGGGGAACAGTGTCAAAGGCTTTTCAGAAGTCCAGGTAGACAATACATGCAACCTTTCAACAATATCCGCAACCTTTCCCTCCTCCAGTAGTCATCTCATAGAAGGAGATCAGAATTGTCAGGCAGGACCTGCCTTTCATAAAACCATGCTCACTGGGCCTGATCCTCTGGTTGTCCTCTATATGGCATGTAATGGCACCCAAGATGATCTGCTCTGTGACCTTCCCTGGTACCGAGGTCAGAATGACAGGTCTGTAGTTTCCCAGATCCTCCTTTGTGCCTTTCTTGTAGATGGGTGTTACATTTGCTCCCTTCGAGTCCATTGGGATCCCTCAAGGTAGCCAGGACTTCAGGTAAATAATGGAAAGTGGCTTGGCGAGCACATCTGCCAACTCTTTCAGCACGCTTGGGTGTAACCCGTCTGGCCCCATAGACTTGTGTGCATCCAAGTGACGTAGCAGGTCACTGACCACTTGCTCTTTACTTGTGATGCCCTCATTCTGCTTCCCCTCCCTGTCTCCTAGCTCATGAGGCTGGGTGTCTGGGTAACAGCTAGTTCCACTGCTAAAGACTGAGGCAAAGTAGGTATTGAGCACCTCAGCCGTTTCCTTCTCCTTTGTCATCATGTTTCCCTCTGCATCCAATAAAGGGTGGAGATTTTCCCTAGTTCACCTTTTGTTGTTAATGAATTTATAGAAACATTTCTTATTATCCTTAACAGCTGTAGCTAGTATGAGCTCTAGCTCTTCTTTGGCTCTCCTAATTTTCTCCCTGCATAGCTTCACTACATCTTTATAGTCTTCATGAGAGACCTGCCCCCTCGTACATAGATGCTTCCTTTACAGATTGTAACCAGGACACTTTTCTGATGTTTTAGATTTAATATTCTGAAGTTGAGTTACATGCCCGAAATTCATGCATCATGTATGCCATATTCTGAATTCTATCCCAGTTAGCTGAATCTTACCTTTTAGAAAGAGTAAAGACAATTTGGGATGAATATTTAAACGTCTTTTACATTAGTATGCTGCTGCAGCGACATGTAAAGGAAAAAAACCCTCAATCTTATAATAATTACTGTCTGGGTATGTATGTATATCTGTAATCCTTCCCTCCTCCACTGCTAACAACTTTTTAAACCATTAGCCAGTTCTTGCCAAATTCCACAGATGGTTAGAAGTCTCAAAAATGTAAAGTTTTCTATATTTTTTTTTTTGTTAAAAAGTACTGTTTCTAGGGGAAAAGACTGCTGTGTGATAACACCTTCTACTAAATACCCTACATTCAGGAAACTACTTGAGTTATTTTGGTTTTGTTTTTATGATATAGCTGTGTATTTCTGAGCTGGTAGTGTTAGGAAGCGTGTTTCTGTCTAAGGCTGGTTGTGAAAGGTGCTAGTTGTATCACAAAGGACAGTCTTCAAAATTAAAGTGGTTTGCAGTTAAAAGGACTTAAAATTATGCAGTTTTGTCCTTTCTGCTGTAAATATGTGATTGGATAAAAATCTTGTATACTAGCTAATAATTCCATTTTTGCAAACTTTCTAATATATCAGTGAAAAACTGCATGGAATGTTTTTTTTTCTGATTCATGTCGTTCCTATATTCTATTTGGTGTTATACTAGAGTGCCTCACCAAAATGGTAAAGTTATCCCGAAATTATGCTAGTATATCTGAAAGGAGATTTTATTTGCTTTATTGGACTTTATTGATTCTGGTTATATTTATGAAGTTATGATTATTTGTTTGTTCTCCTGCAGTATGCTTATAAATGAGAAATAGCTGAAGCTGCTATGTAGCAACTTGTAAAAATGAATTTTGCAAAGCAAAATTAGAAAATATTATCAAGAAGCCTAAGTAAAATATGCTGAAATGCTGATAATTGAAAAATAATTATAGATATCCAAAGTATTTAGAACGTCTTGATATGAGAACACAGTAAGAATACAGGATTTGACTGCTAGGACAAAAAAATCTCTGAAATTGAGCAAGAGTAGAATTGTTTTAATCTTTGACTATCAGATGAAGGGAGGGACACTCAGGAATATGGGTATAGAAGAAAGACTGTCAGAAGGATGACAGTTTATGGACTGTTAAAATAAGAATATTGGAAGCTTATGGAAAATAGTGTTAGGAAAACAGTTCTGTCATGTGAAACACCAGTTTACTGTCAAGTATATATTTGTAATACGTTCTTTTTGGAGGTATTATGTAAACAATTTTAATGTGTGGTGTTTTTTTCTTTCTTAGATACAAACAGAAGGTAGTGCTTCTGCAGTTGTTCAGTATGGTGAACTATAAATATTCTGTCTTTATATAGACAAGAGTCACTTCACGATATCTCAACAGCATGTGTAACATAGTGCTGTCAGCAGAACGCGCTAATGAAAGATTTGTCTGATAGTCACTTACTAAAAGAGCAAATGCAGATGACCCAAAACTTAAAGATAGTTCAGTTTAAATAGTAGTTTGTTCAACACTGGAGTGATGAGTGGTGTTTGAGAAGAAGATGCAGAACCACACATGCTATGGAACTTTAGTTCACAGTCTGACAGAAAGATTCAACTATCAGAGTCAAGCTCTGACAAGAAACCCATTCTAGATATAGGACAAAAAATGCATAGATTTTGTGTGTGTATGTGTAGGGAGTGGATTTATTTATTTTTTAATGCCTGAACACAAGGATTGCTGAAAACAGAAGAAACCCTGACTCAAAGAGCTGGAATTTTTGTCCTGGACACTGATTTGGGGTTTTTCAGTGAATATGTATTTGCAAAGCAATAATCTAAATTTATTCTTACACTGAAGAATATCAGACCTTGAAAGACTTTAAAGCTTTCAAATGATTGCCCCTTGTCCTTTAAAAACACATCTTAAGGATCTAGATCATTTAGACATTGTTAAAAAAACTTCTACCACTTGTGTCATGTTGTTTCATTTACATGACCTAACCAAGATTAACATCGAGTTGGTTTTTTTCTTCTTTGCTAGGGGAGGGGTTTGAAAGTTCCCTATTTAATGTAAAGTTTCACGATTCTTTCGTAATTCTGTACTCAAATTACATAACCAGAAATCTCTCTATGGTGAAAATTTTGATTTTTGGTAAATGACCCATTGGTGATGATTCTGCTCTAACTGCTTTCAATGAGCTAGTACTTGCTGTAAGCTAAGAGAGCTTGATGCTTATTCTGTTAAAGTACTTGAAAACTTTTCCATTTTAGATTTGACTGTACTTGAGAACAATTACTTCTTTCTTTGGTCATAAGTTGTCTGTGTTTTCAAGGAAACAGAAACCTTGAATAAAAAATGTCCTTCTGACCATATATTTTAGTTCTACATTTTGGGAGTTGTTTTTCGTTAGAACGTTAGTGGAGTGTGTCCAACTGCACCTCTGCACTTCAGTCTCAATGGAAAAGGAGCTATTGTCTGCTTTCTTTTCTAACACTGCACTGTATGTGTAAATAAGCATTTTAAACCAAATAAATCACCTGATAAAACATTTTAGCATCTGAGAATATTTCCTCAATAGCTGTTGTTGGGTAATCCAGTCTAACCAAACGTATCAACCTTGGTTATTCAGGAGGTTTACATAAAAAATAAGTTAAAAAGTAATATATTTCTGGGGATTTAATTTGACCTGTTGTGTTTCATTAAAAATTGGAAACTTCAGTTTTCAGCCCTGGATTGTAGAAGGGGCTTCAAGTATATTAAAAGCTAAAGGTTTCTTTTTCTCAGCCTGTTTTTAGTTTGCTGTTTGCCATCACTTAGAGAGTATATATATTTCTTAATAACCTCTTTGACCTTCTTTGCACACCTACTGTTTGGTATAAGAAAGCTTCTATTTGTGACCTATTGTGACATATATAAAAGTTTTTTGATTTTTTTGTAATAGGACGTTATTGCCACATGAAAACACCTTTCTTCCTACTCATGTGAAATAATACTGTTTTCAAATGTATTTGGTAAAAATGTGTCTGAGAAAAAAACAACCTAAGGTCTTGAGATCATGTTTTATTATAAACTAGATGATGCATTTTAGAAAAGAAAGTATGTGTTTTTGAAGCCCTTATATTTCGCAGAAACATAGAATATGCTGACTTGCAAGGGACCCATGAGAATCATAGAGTCCAACTCCTGACTCCATGCAGGACAACCTAAAAGTTAAAGTGTATATGTAAGAGCTTTGTCCAAATGCTTTTTGAACAGTGACAGGCCTGGAGCCATAACCGCTTCCCTGCAGCTTGTTCCAGTGCTTGGCCACCCTCTCAGAAGATCTTTTTCCTACCATCCAGCCTGAGCTCTAAGCCATTCCCCTGCATCCTGTGAGTGGACACGGGAGATCAGCACCTCCCTCTCCACTCCCCCTCGAGAGGAGGTTATAGGCAGTGATGAAGACACCCCTCAGTCTCCTCCAAGCTGAACAAACCTGATATCCTCAGCTGCTCCCCATAAGTCATGGCCTCTAGGCCTGTCACCTTCCTTGTTACCATGCTTTGGACATGTTCTGGTATTTTGATATCTTTCTTATATTCTGGAGCCCTAAACTGTACACACTGCTTGAGGTGGGACACTCACTTCCTTCAGGTAGTTACCTCTATTGTGCTTCATGCACTCCAGGATACAGTGGGCCTTTTTGGCCACCAGTGCGTATTGTTGACTCATTCATCTTACGATCAACCAAAACCCCCAGATCCCTTGCACAAACATTGCGTATTCGGAGTATTCTATTTTTTTTCTCACTACACAAACAGCAAAATTTTTCAGTTCTTTCTGTGAGGTAAATGGTTGGGTAAAGACACCATAGTCATCACTGTTGTCTGTTGCCTATTGTTAATGCTGCTCATTACAAATTAAGAGCTTACTTGCATGGCACAAGGTGGAAGAGCCTCTGCAGTTGGGACCATCTTCTGTGAAGGGAACAATTGAGTTTTATGTAGAAAGCATTGGGCAGAATTTATTAGTTTTCTGTCAGGTTTACCTTAGTAACTCGGTTTTCCATTTACCAAATCTCTGTTGCTCCACATTTTTATTCTTGCTTGAAGAATTGGCAACAGCGGTATGTTCAAATCCATTTTTAAGCCTTTTATTATAACTTTGATAAAGAAATACTGAGCTAGAGGCTGTGTAACATGGTTGCTGCCCATGTAGTTATAGACGTCTGCTGGCTGTGGTTCTTCTTCCTGAAGAGATGATTTAAATCAAATAGCCTTGACAAACATGATACAAGTATTTGGAGAATAAAAGACAAACAGTATTCTTGGTAGTAGGTCCATTACTACTGAAATCTTCAGTCTGTCTCAGTAGCGTCTGATTAACTTACTAAACTTGCTCCAGAGCACACTGCTGAGCTCTAAAAAGAGCACCTGTCCTACTTTTGCTATATGGAGCAAGTAATTTATTCAAGCTCAGATAATATTTCAGCTTTATTTTCTCTACTATTCTTTGTACAACTACTTGCCGATACACTGTGTGGAAAAGGAAGCGTGTGGTTTTTCACTCTATGATCTTTTTATCCTTCTTGATGAGGTGAAGAATGCTCTAAAACATTGAGGTCCTATGAATTTCATATCCAGCTTCCTGATCCAGTAGGTACTCTGGGGTGTGAAGTTGGAGACCACACAAATAAATAAAATTTATTCTGCAACAGAAGGGATTTGAACTTAGTAGCCAATTCATTCACTCTAATCTTACACTTCTACTCCTAGCGCAGCAACAGCACCAACTGGATGAGGGACAGACTGCTCAGTGTTGTCCTCTGTAGGGATCGTTCCTGCTTAGCCACGGAAAGTTAGTCCTAATCTCAGTTTGAAGCACGACTGAAGGCTTATGCTTTAACTCTGCAGTTCAGGTTTCCTCAGGTTTCTCCATGAGAAAGGAGATCCCATTCTCTCTGGGCTGGAAACATGCCCAAGGGTGAAACACGAGCATGAATATTATACTATCGCTCTGCTAATGTGTTTGACATATGCATTTAAGGCACCTGAAAATAATTTAGAAATAATATACTTGATAAGCTTTTGATCTTTGTGTTCTGTGACTCAGGAAAGAACATGGGTTTATGTAAATCATATTTTAGATTTGCTTTTTTAAGGCCTCTGAAACAAAGGTTTTGGTGACTGTGCTCATCATATATATGCACATACTCATGTGTAATAGTATTATAGCCTATTTAGGATTTTTGTGTGTGTATGTGTATGTGTGATTTCCCAATTTTTTCTTTTGTCTTACTAGGAACAGCTGAGGGATCTGGGGCTGTTTAGCCTGGAGGAAACTGGAGGGAGACCTTATCCCTCTCTACAACTACCTGACAGGAGGTTGAAGCGAGGCGAGAGTTGGTCTGTTCTCCCTAGTGGAGAGTGAGAGAACAAGGCGAAATGGCCTTAAGTTGCACCAGGGGAGGTTCAGGTTGGATATTCGGAAGAATTTCTTTACTGAAAGGGTTGTCAGGCACTGGAAGAGCCTGCCCAGGGAGGTGGTTGAGTCGCCATCCCTGGAGGTGTTTAAGAGACAGGTGGATGCTGTGCTGAGGGACATGGTTTAGTGGTATTGATAGATGTAGGACAAAGATTGGACTCGATGATATTGAAGATCACTTCCAACCAAAAATATCCTATGATTCTAATATTTCAGAATGATATCCAGCTCTCATTAATGAAAATATTTTTTCATTTGAATCTACTTGTGAAATTCTGCTTAGAGCTTATGGTGTTCAACTTAACAAGGTTTTAACTCCTGTTATTTAAACTACTGTCTTGTGTACGCTGCACGTTTGCAGTGAACCACGAAGTGTTACAAGAAAGGAGTTTTAAGCAAGTTCTTCCGTTGCTCAAGAAGTCATTTCTGTGTCTGTAGCCATCATGGCTGTTATAAGACAATTCCTTGTTCTTCAGAAAACAAAACAATTTATGCAGTTCTTGGACTGTTTTTTTAATCTCCATCATTTGAAAGCATTATGAAGCACTCTGTTTTTTCTCTTTTCTTTTATTAAAGACTCTATAAATATACTTGACCAGAATGACTAGTAGTTATTGGTTCCTTTACAGGAGTAAGAAACAAATGTTGTATGGGTACTTGCACACTGTGTGTTAACATCAGATTGATGAGAGCTACTTTGAAGTTTCAATGAGTAAGAAAAAGGGGGTGAATAGAAACTTCTGATGGGAGGGTGTGTGTAAGTATTAGGCTGCTTTGGTATTTTTATCTGGGACACGAGTATAATTAGTATTCTGACAGTTAGGTTTAAGAATAGCCCTGCATATGCCATCTGCATTGTCCAGGGTAAGTGGGTGAGACATACTGAAACAAGGAAATAGAAAAGCCTTCTCTGTCAGTCACTTGCTGTAACCACCTGAAAGAAAAATAGTTTGCAGAATGATTGTGATAGCCAATTTTCTTATTAAAGTAGAAAAAGCAGAACAAACACAAAGGACTGTGGAATGAACTTTCCACCTGATTTCCACAGCAACAGTAAAAACAAATCTCCACTATGTCATCTTCAAGATAGCCAATTGCAACTCGTGAGGTTTAGATTGAAAGAAAGATCAAATTCAATACTTTGGGTTTAGAAGAAAAGGGACAGAAATTCTGGTATTCTAAATACTAGTTAGGAACACCTTTCCCTATATGATGCGTAAATATAAAATACGCTGCATTTTTAAGGTCATTAACTACTCTGCCTGAGTATGTAGCACTTCTACCAAATTTTGAAAAGCCCCTGTCATCAATTTACTGATAAACTACTGAAAGACAGAGTAGCGAAGTTAACACTGAGGCAAAAACCTAATCTGCAGGACCTATCCTGTAGTGACAGTGGAAACATATAAGTGAAGAATAGATTTCAAGAAGTTGATATTTTTTGTGTGGAATTTTTTTTTAATGTTTTTAGTTATAACCTTTATGAAATTCTCTCAAGCTTTTATCAGGACCGCTTATCCACAGAGCCTGCAGCAGATAACCAACAGCTCATTTCCTCCAAAAATCCGAAAGGTGTGCTGTTGATTTTTTTTTAACTCATATATTTGTTTGAGAAGAGTTACGCTAGCATCTAGCTTTGCGTCTCTTCTCAAGTTTAAACAAAGATATAGGTTGGCATATCCATTTAGTACTCTAAGTGAACTCTTCATAGCATAGCACATTTTTGTCTGTAGTTGATTTGCTTATTTACTGTGACTTTTAGTATACCATAGGGAGTGCAAGGTTTTGTATAAACATTTTCCCTTTCAGATCAGAATGGGTGAGTGGGAAAAGAGGCATAATGCCATATATAATTATTATTTTAGAAAATGTGAAATATATCACAGTAGTAAAATTAATCTGCCTTCTCAATGAATGCACTGAAGAATCTGTTCTATTTTGGGGAGTGTCTCCTCTGCAATTAACAGAGTACTTCGAACAAATGGCTTGCTGTTTTCTGCATTCTATGCAGAAAATTACTCACCGTGACACTGACACACTTTATCTTCCGAGCTATCACAGAGTATTATCATTCCGTTTCATTGCATAACATTGTGGGAGTTAATGCATTCGTTTAGGCAGAGCTGGAACTATACCTTGTGCCAGATCACACATTTCACGATGCCAGCCAAGAAGATAATTTAGTAGGATGATTTTTGCATACTAAGAATCAGTCTAAGAACACTTTCACTCCTTTAAGTATTCAATTCATGTCTTGTCACTAATTGTGAAGATAGAAAACAGATACCTTAAGCTCCTGGCATTTATCCAGCTCAGCCACTCATTTTGGAGCACTGAGCAGTGTGGGTTCTGGTAGGGTGCTCTGATTACTATAAAAATCCCAAGCTGTAGTAGAGGTGCTTAACATTAATGTTAGTCATGCATAGAAGAAGCAGGTGTTTTCTTATTACCTGCCTGAAAACTACAGATGCGTCAAAAATCTGCAGCTAATTTTATCTCCTAGCAGGACAGTAGTGTGATTAGTAGCATTCTTGCAATGTTGCACTTCAGTTTTAATAGGAAAAAATATTTGAACATAATTTCTTTCTCTAAGTTTATATATATCAGCATAATGTTTGCCCCACATACAAACACTGAAGTAGGTAAATTGTTTTTCTTTACTTGTTTATCCCTTAATAATGGGAGTTTTACTTTGCAGAAGTAACTTTTTCTGCAGTGGAGTATATGTTTCCCACCTTGTATTATTATATTGCCTGCATTCACTTCTCTAACTTTTAGTGGTCTAACAGAATGCAACTATTCATTCTAGAAAATAATGCACTTTCTCATGCATTACTGACTAAATAAATATAGCCTTGCTGCAAGTCTGTGACAAATGTACTACTGAGTAACTTAAGACTCTGATGTCAAAGAACTTTTCCAAACATGGGAGGTTTGAACCTTGTAGACTCGGGCTTCTTTTTTGGATTTTGTATGACTTTATAGGTAACATGAAAAGAGAAATATTGCAAGGCAAATAAGAGTGAAAGTAAAGGTACAATAAAACAAGAAAAATAATCTCTGGAGTTATGTATACATCATATGTGTGCACATGTGTATGTATGCAAAAATTGTATGTATACAGGAGATATAGGTTTGAGAAGACCAAAAGAATAAACATTATGGACTAACATTTGCGAATCACAGGAGAATTTAACTGAAATTCCATCTGCTCAGCTCAGTTTCGTGCAAGTTCTCTGAGCTTGTTTAAGTTAGCTTGATTGAACAATTTATTTTTTTTTTAAATCAGATATAGTGTGATAAAACAGTTGCAGGACCTATTTTAGAAGAAAAACAGCTAGGCAGGAGGCTGCCTTAGTAGGCAGAGAACGTTTTGTTGTAGTGGTAGAATGGCTCCATTTTAACTGACCGCCAAGAGTAATTTCCAAAATTGCTGGTACCAGTGGGCAGTCAGCCATGGTTCCTGGCATCACAGACACAGCTAACTTTAACCTTGAGAGACCGCATATTGCATGAAAATTTTCGCAGGTAAGGAGCTTTACCCTTTATTTCCCTCCCTCCCATCCCTACACCCTTCTCAGTCCCCTTGGAGGTGGGGCCATGACTGAAAGAGAAAGGGATTTTGCCTGTGCAGAAGCTCCAAAATTGTCACCGTTATAGCCAAGAGATGTATAGGACTTCAGCATGTGCCTGCAGTTAATAGTGTATTTTCTGAATTTCAGAGAAGAATTTTCTTTGACAGTACACTGACACTAGGCTGGGAGTCCTCCTTAACTGCATGTCTTTTTTTCTCTGATGAATCAAAGAGTTTATGAACTAAGTCACGTTTTTCATTCTGATGTGTGTTTTCTGCTCCATTTATTAAAAAGCTGTGAGCTATTTCTTCAGAACTTGGAGAGGAAAAAGCCCAACAAACTCAACAAACCCAAAAAACCTTGGAGGAAGCAGGGATGTAAACCTAATGTTATTGAAGTCAATTACACCAATGTTACCGATTACGATGTGACAAGCAATTACTCCTTGTTTTCTCCACCAACTCATAAAATTCAAGTTAATTCATTTTCTTTCTCTTTTTATAACATGTTCTTGTTTATTTTAACATTCATAAAAACATCCTGAGTGCCTTGGAATTCTCAGGGTATATAAAAAGAGACGACAGAAGGCGCTTTCTAAATAATACCAATCTTAATGCTTAAGCATATGCATACCCTCTAGTTTTCCCAAATGGACTTTTCTTCCCCTATATTACAGCCATCAAAACTCCAGCTGTTACCTCAGCTGTGATTGCTCTTCCTTTCCAGTAAAGAGATGCTTGTCTCTTTTGGCAGGAATTATATCTACCTTATTTTGATTTAATTGACTGTCCAGAGTTTGCAGTTCAATACTTGCATCCAAGACACTGTGGAAATAATGATGATGTCAAGGCATGAAGAGGCTTATTGATGGAGGATGGTAGGAAGGTAGTGTTGATGATTAACGGTAGAAGCCCAAGTCTCACAGACCCTTATTTATTACCATGCTTTTCCCTTCTTCCTATGCTACTATTTATGTAATTGTGGACAAACTCTACCGTGTCTGTTTGTATACAGTGAAAGCCAAAGGATTAATTAACAAAATTCAGCTTCCAGTGTAATTACCTTCTTTTATTTTAGATCAGGTATTTAAAGAAGCAAACAGAAAAATCCTTTCAGTGCAGAAGATCATCAGAGATGTTGTTATAGGATGGGGTTAATACTGATAGTAAAGAGAGTGTCAGATACGACTGATCCTATGCTTGAAATTGTTGACTTCATCTGCATTTCACACATGAAGGGTTTGTTTGAATGGCCTGAGGAGAAGCAAGATCTTTTGTGCTGGGCTTTGATTTACACTTGTATAAAAGGAATCCTAAAGTTTTACTTCTCTTAACTCATGAGGGAAAAAAGGCAAAAAAATAGGAGCTTATAGTAATAAGCCTTTGTATTTTCAAACTGATGTGGAAACAGCTGGAATTGTTTTGTGTTGATGGAGAGGGATGAAGTAACATGGGAAGCAGTTTTCCTGCGCTGGATATGAACTCATTTTCCTGTGCCTCGGTCATCGTTGCAGCACACTGCCTTTGTATTAACCACTTGTCAGCCCTGATAGGAAGGGTCAGCGCTGAGGCTGGTTAAGGCTTTGTGTGGCTCATTCAGCTTCCTGAAATGAGTAACAAAGGGTAGGTTTTTAGTGGCATAAGGTGGATATCAGTGAAAGGAGCTGTTTCTGATCCAGCAGCCTTATTTTAAGACCTGGCCCCTGGAAAAAGCAGGAGGAACCTTCCCTGTCCTGAATTTCTGATGTCAAAGCTGCAGCAGGGTGTCTTCTGAGCTAAGTGTCATTTGCTGCAGATTAAACACACTGCTGCAGTCCCAGCTGAACCACTTCAGGATTTATCGGAAATAACTGGAAAAAGTGTATTGTATAATGTGATATGAAATCTAACTGGGTTTCTTACCCAGTCCGTGAGCCATCCAGCCCAGACACAGAGAGCTCTTGTGGGGTCTCTTCTGTCTGAATGGCAGAAGTCGGAGAGAACCACTGAGGATAATACTCTGCAGCATAGGAAAGCATGCTGTGTGCAGGAATATAAACACAGTCTGAAGTGAAACCTAACAAAAATCGGTGTGGAATATATCATGTGTAAATACAGATAAAAACTCATGCATATTTAGATGTGGCTTGTTAAAACATGTAGGCTCTTTCCTTCTCTTGCGACCTTTTCCCAGTTCCATATCTTCTACAAAAATGTGTTTATACAACAGGGAGAGACAGGAGCTGTTGTTTGTAGAGAGATTCCAATTTTCATTTGACCTACTGTTCTCTGTTCTATACAGGCAGATCTGAAGGACTCTTTCAGCCCATTCAAGTAATGGGCATTAAGTCAGACAAATGTGCTTGTTTATGTGTTTCAACTTTGGTGAGATATTACTACACGCACAAGATAACTGGCTTTGTCCAAAATAGCCAAGTCCTTCCACTCTTTTCCATCAGTAGCATCAGCTTTGAAGATTTTTCTGTCATAAATAAAAAAGCAGCTGTCAAACAAATTAAGGGCCTATGTGCTTAGTGCGATTAAGAGAAGCTGCTGAGAGGGGATGGGATATCTGATGGACAATATTTTTGTCTTGAGCTCAGTTTTGTGAGCTGGATTTAATAGATGAACGTAAGTCTTGTGTACTGCAGTATTATCAGGTGTCGTCCTGGAACATGATTATTTGCTTTGCTGTTAGTAGACTTAGATGATAAAGTGATATCTTGATGACAAAATAAATATTTCTGGTATGGGGGACAGTCTGGAGAAAAAAGGTTATAGCAGGAAAAAATGGTATTATTTACTTCTTGAAAGAATTTTCTTATTTACAGACATATATCTTACTCCTTGAATTACAACAGCATCAGATTATGTTTAGTTGTTCTTAAAGAAGTCTTGGACACTTGTTCTTAAACTTTCCCTTAGTCATAAGCCCTAACAACAAGAGAAAATTTTCGTTACTGATACAGCTATGATAATACCCAAGTCTTTCTCCACTGTGGGGCTTCTCTAAGGAAAACACAGTAAGCATTCCTCCTCTTTACTTATTATTGAGTGCTTCAGTGAGTGTTTAAGAGACCTAAAAATACAATGAGTAGTTTTACTTTTCTTTTGATGCTTTCATTAATATTTCATAAACCTCTTAAAAATCAAGTAAACCACAAAGCAGTGCATACTAGCTTAGTGAATGAGAACTTGTATTCTTCTATAGGTACAAATACTCGTTTTGAAGTCTGTATTTGAGTATGAATCCAAAGAAGCAAACAAACAAAGATTTAAGCCCACATAATTTGACCTCTCCATAGTTGTTACACTTTTCATCTTACGTTTGGGGAGCTTCTTATTTGGAAGATAAACAAATGTCTATGTGAAATAATTTTATATCCTGCTGTGAGGTTACTATTACACACTGCTTTCTACAGCATATGTAAGTTACATGACTTATGTGCGTTAAAAATGGACAGAATGATCTGTGGACTCATATCGAAGTGACTGATGTGTTTTGCTTATGGCTGTTTCTTCAGCAAATACAGTAAAATAGGGCACTGATGAACATGCAAAATCAATTTTTCTTTTATTCTTCGCTACAGTGCCAGTTTTATTTGAGCTAACTTGTAGTGACCCTTCTCTTTCTAGTGGACTAGAAAGTTCTAGCCTACTGAAGTAATACAGCTTCCTCAGCTGTGAACTTCACCGTTCTCATCCACTAATGGTGCCCCTGAAGGTACTGGAGATTCCCAGAGATGATCTCTCTGCAGTTCACCTGTTATCACACATTAAGAATTCAGAGTAGACCTGTCTGTTTGAAAGATATATTTTTGATACAGTTAAAACTGTAGTAGCCATGCTCACTGTATTTACTCCAGTTGAAAACTCCAGTCAGCAGATGAACAGTTTGTACAGCAGTAAGGTGTACATCCATGGACAGGGGTTCTTGGCTGTCCAAGGCAGAATACAAACAGCCAAGACAGAGACTGCATATTCCAGCCTGCACAGGTGAATGAGCAGCAAATTAAGTGTGAGGCCATTGCAGGAAGAAACAGGAAGAACTGATAGATTTATTTCTGGCAGAAATGGCAAAAGACATATGGGAAAGCTCTTGTGAGGAGCTCCTGAGTTTTCCCTTTGGATTTCCAGAAATGGTCTGTATTCAAAAGTGGCATGGGTAAGTATTGCAGATGCTTCTGACTATCTGAATTAAATTCTACTGTCACAAAAAAAAAACCCAAGATTTGTTCATTATTTATAATGGGTCCACAGATTAAAGGAAGGAAGACTCATCACACAGGGCTGGTTTCGTGAGCATCTTTTTAGCTTTCACACAGATGCTAAAAGATTGGTTGGGCTTTTTGCATGATGAATGTTTTTGTTAAAAAAGTCATTTGGTGGAAACTATTTTCTGCATTTTTGTTAAGAGAATTAATATCTTATTGGAAATAGACCCAGGACCTTAATCTTGCTTTGTTATTTCACTGCACTGTTTAAACAGAAAAAAGAAAAAAAAAAAAACAACAAGCCAAAAAACCCAAATCAAACTACAAAAACATTCCTGGTTAACCCAAAAGCAAGCCTTCAGTAAGCATTCTTAGTCACTAATATGTCTAGCAGTAGTAGCATATTCTACTCCTAGTAGAAATATCTGAATGTCTGAGTATATAAATAAATAAACCCCCAGTGGTAATTAAGACTGACTTAAATGTTAAGGGACGGGTTGGGTTTTTTTGGTTGGTTGAATTTTTTAAAAAAAATCCATTGAACTGAGAAATGTGCTCTCATCTGGATAAAGTATTCCAATTCCGTTAATTTGCCAAGAATTCTGGGCTCTAAGGAAATACATAAATACAAACCAGAGCTTTATATCACTTTGAAAAGCAAAATGCTTACAGTAAGTTTTGCAGACACCCCCGTTTAACTGAGGTGATTGTACTGTACTTAGGCTCCAGCCCTTCACAGTTATGCAAATTAAACTTAATTTCTTTTCATGTGCCTGAAGTACATGAGCAGTGGTATATACTCACACTGTGTCAGTAAAGGAGTATAAACATTATTTATGTCAGTAAGAGAAAGAAGTATTTGTAGAATTTTATTGATAATTCTTGATACTGAAGTAGTGGGGACGTACATTTTTATATGCTGCTATCTGCAACATCAGCAGCATCATGATAAACCTTACAGGGCTTGATTGTCAAAACTGTTAAAATTCTAGCCAGGGCCACGTTGATGGCTCTGATGTTTTCTGCCTAGAGAGGGACTGGGTGAGGTGACCCTTCTCTGGGATTCATTGTGAGACTTTGATGCAGGACAGGTGATCAGACTGTGGCTATAATTTTACTTTGCATTAGCTGTCAGTTGGAAATCTGTTGGTAAGATGTCCTATTCACAGATTACTTTATAAAAGGGCCTAAAATTACATATTTGAGCATATTCAGTTGACAGCTACATGGAAGTAATGACACGATGGAGAGAAAATAAATACTTTGAAGCCCATGAAACTTAGTTCCATGAGTGAATGGAATTTTTCTTAGAACATGCCCTCCGTGGGATGAATGTAATTTAAACAGAGATGAAACAAGAAGTACTCTCATAATTATACATACTAAAAGACTAGTCTAACATTAAGCAGCATGTGATAATTATTTTTTACACTTCTTACATATTCTGCAGTTTACGGTTTGCACTATTTCGCGTAAAGCATTTTCAAGCAATTGACTTTCAGACATAACAAGGTGTGGTGTATCTGAGAATCCTCTTGTAACTTCTGATCAAGTGGTTATTTCACAAATACTAAATATGATTGATTGGCTCAACTTCTTTGCAGTAATCATCGGGAGCAGCAGCGGGAGTTAGTTGATTGCTGGGAGGATTTTGAGCTTGGCAGGTGATTTTCTCATTGTGCGAAGTCGGTTACATCCTGTGTGAACCGGTGGCCTCTTCCACTTTTGCAAGAGTGTGAAATGCTTTTGCTGAGCAGTTTCAGTCACAAATGCAAAAATCTTTCATTAATTATGAGGAGTATGTATGTAGATATCTCTGTTCTAAGCACCACAAAAGTTGCATTGGGAAATGTAACTGTTTTCTTTTGTGTATTTTTCCTAACACACCTCCTTATTGGCTGTTCAGCTCTTCTTCATCAATATTTCATCCCTTCTTCTTGGTTATAAATTATCTAAGCTTAAGAGTGTTATTCAGGAAACCTCTTAAAAGAGTGTCATTCAGGAAACCTCTTAAGCAAAAACAGTATGCTCATGTGCTCTTTTTGACGGCTGTTTCTGCATTAGAACATGTACTGAAGCATGTAAATGACTCTTGGGTTAGTATTGGGTATGAGCAGCCCTAAGCGTATTTTGGTGTGAGTCCTTAGATTTTTTTAACTTTTCCTTAATAATGGTATGTGCTGTTTTCTTGGTAATGATTTACTTACTCATATAGATTGTACTCCTTTAGTATCAATTTACCTCTCTAATTTTTATGGATATCATATTCATAGCTCTCTGAAGTAGAAAAAATTTATTACTTATAGAAAAAAACCCACAAGTGTGCAATTGAGGTGGGAAGGAAACAGAAATGTTCCAGTTCCCAGAATAGTGTCTCTAAATTTCTGAGAGACCCATTTTCTTGTTTAATTTATCCACACCTATTCAATTGTTGCTCAGACTGATGGGAGAAGGGCGAAGAAAGACTATTTAGTTTGTCACGAGAGAACACGGATCTCTAACGAGAAGGCCAGGAGTGCTAAATCGTTATGTATTTTTTGAACGTCCCCTGATATTTCAGTGGGAACTTCTGTGTGCCTAACACCTGAAAGTCAAACCAGGGGTTTAGTTATCAAAATACAGACTTGAAAAGGTGTAGTCTGACATAAATAAAATCTTGGCAAAACGTTCCTGAGGGGATCAGATTCCTCCAATAAGTGGCCTCGGCATCCTTAAAAATTCCAGTTTACCCACTGTCTACCTACTGTTATTGACCTTTCTGAGTCTGATGAAAAGTTATATGGTCACTGCATTGCTAAACATGATCTGTACAGGAGAGAACCAAACCAAATCCAAAAAATTTTTGTAGAAATTCAAGTTTAGGAAATACCTTGCCACTTTCCACTAGTCCAAAGGCAAAATACATTTAGCTTGACTTTGCACTTACACTTAGAAGACCGTAGAATATAATTCTTCCGTCTCAATTTCCCTCTCTATCAAAACCAAAGTACTGTCCTGGAGCTAGTTTTCCAGCTGAGGAGTGATTAGTAAGTGACTGATGCTAGATGGAGTTTTGAAAGAAGCTTAACTTATGAACACGATCGTTTTCTTGCATCTAAATTGGCTTCATCTGCAGCATTCAAAGCTTTTTTATTATATTCTTTTTCTTTTTTCTCTTCATCTTCCGGGTTAATTGTCTTGGATATTTCTTGGTGTGCAGGAGAATCTCAAATTTCTCAGAACTACAAAAGTCCAAACTGCCCGATTGTGCTGAATGATTTGTTAAAAGAAAAGTGTCTTTCATGCCTGAGCAAATACCCTGTAAAGCAAATAAATTGGTTTCAGGATAAGAGAGCTATTTAAAAACATTATGTCTAACTGTTCCCTGATAGTCTGTAGGAGAGACTTGCAAAGATTATTTTTGGAAAGGTGGTATTTGGCACCTCAGGTGTATTTGTGAACATGAACATAATCTTGAAAGTTATTAACTAATGGCACATCAGTTAGCACATCATTTTGAATGTAAGAGGAAAATGTAAAAGGGAACAAAACAACATTGTCAAAATTGCTTCAACTGTTTTCTTTAAATCTTCAGAAGTTTTTGCATAAAGTTTTCATCTTAACATTTTAAAACATATCCCTGTACTTTTCCTGATGTTGATTACCCCTCCTCACTTCTAGATGTTTTATTAAAACTCTGGTCAGAACAACAGCAACAAATTCACGCCTCTAGGTTACGTGTATAAGGTCCCTCGTGACCTTACATGGTTTCTGGGCTGGAACTTTTTCTCTAAATCTGCCCCACTTGTGACGTTCCTTGGATTTATTCAGACGTCATGTACACCCAGAACGCTGAGTGGAAGAGAATGAAGAATGAAAGGGATTTAGCTGTACTCCCATATACCTGAGGATGCTGAAAAAAGAAGGAAATGGCATTTGGATGGTAGTTTTGAGCGAGCAGGTCTCAGTGGTGCTGTAAGCGGAGTCATTGTTCAGAACAGTGACTGAAAGCATGGTATGTCCCTCAACTTTGTTGGCAGCAGACCTTTTTAGAATATATATTGCAGAACTCTTGCTGGCGTGATGATTCTCCTTTTTTACCCACTAGGATGTCAAGGTTATTGATGAGAGATGCTTTCTGAGGAATATAAAGGGGAAAATATTTTGATCCACTTAATATTTTGCCCCAAATTATATGCAGGAATAAATTGGTTTTATTTTGAAAGGATAAGTAGGAATAAGCATCAGAAAAATCCTTTTGCCGTGCAGATAGAATATTGGCATAGGTACTGAAATTTGGATTTCCTGGAGTAGTAGTTGTTGCTATAAATTGCATATCTCAGAGACATTTATGGGCTACACAAAAACCATAGCTTAGGAAAAAATCCCATGTTGTTAAGAATAAGTACTTGCTAACTCCTTACATTGTTGTATTGTAGGCAATCCTATTGCAAGAAGATAATGTTTTGCAAGAAGATAATGTTTTCATGCTCTGAGTCCTTTCACTCCTTACTTGCATAAGCAGAGCAGGTTAGATAATCCTAAACTTACCTGTTGGAATTGGTTCAGGCTGTCCTTGTACAACATCGAAGTCATGGCATTCTGTTTCGAGTGAAGATCTACGTTTTCACTTTGAGTTTACAGTTTAGGTGTTTTCAGAACCAAATGAAGGGATACAAAACTTTGCAAATCAGTAAATGCTGTTCAGTGTGTGGATCTGATGATAGCAACTCTAGCTGTGAAAGCATGCTGACTAGCTTCTAGGGAAGAATGTTAGAGCTTTGCAAAATTCTTGCACCCTGAAAGGAACAGGCAAACATCCTTGAATCACACAAAAGTAGAAATCCCAAGAAACAGTAGTTTGTGCTTGGTGCAATCACTGTGATGTTGTATAATTTCATTCTGTTATATACTATCAAACATCAAAACGTCAAATCTCAATGCAAAATCCATCGCAGTTAACTGAAAATCTTGTTGTGCCCCAGAGTTCCCTCAAGGCCGCCAGCAGTCGCCAGGAGATGATCTTACTTCCTGTGGCCCTGTAGCATCAGCTTTCCATGTTCATCCTCTGCTGCAGCCCCAGAGAGACTGGAGGAGATTTTGAGCTTGGGGCTCCTGTTAGACTGTTCCAATTTGTATGTGATACAAAGATCTCAGTGGCATAACTGAATTATAACTTAAAACATTTCACTGAGACCAGATGTATAGCATGCTGAGATCACACTTTTATAATTTTTCCCTGCTACTTAGACATAATGTGGAAGTATACCAACAGGAGCACAGGAAACAGCAGCAAGTGTTCATGATATATGAAAATTTGTAAAGAAGTTGGTAGAGTTTGTGTATCTCTTTTGGCATTACTGCTGAGGAACTGCTACCTGAACAGTCTTAGGATGTTTAATTCTGAAGAATTTACAGACAGATTGGTTGGATTTTGGTTGGATTACTGTCTAAATGTACTATTAAGTATCAAATCTGCTCATCTGCCCCTTTGTTGGTGCAAGATTTTCTTGAAGCTCTGACATCTGTAACATGGGGAAATCAGTCAATTCAGCGATGTAGTCTGTTTTTCACTAAGGATCTGCATCACCGGAGCTGTACAGAAGATTTTCCCTGTGGAAGTAGGCTGCACATTTAGTTTACAATTTCTGTATCAAGACAGTGCGTACACTTGGTCCCTGAATTGAGCAGCACTGGCTCTTGAAGGGTAAAGCTAAGTGGTGGGGTTACTTGAATCATTATATCCATTAGTGTTCATTGCCAGAGGGGTTCTAGTCACTTGAAAACTTCCAGTGTGTAACAGAAACCCAAAGAACAGCGGGAACTAAGATTATCTGCCTGTCTTTGAATTCAAGCAAGATAACAGTTTACTATACAAGTCCTTGAAAAAAGTTTGCAGGGTTAAATGCTCTTATCACCGTCCCAGTGGTTGAGGTGAGCTTGACCGACCTGTCATTTCTTGTCCTTATTGGAGGTAAGAGCAACATTTGCTTTCTCCCAATCTTCAGGAACCTCTCTTGATCGCCACAAGCTTTCAGAGGAAATTAAGTGGCCTCATAATGACATCAGTCAGCTCCCTCAGTACTCGTGGGTGCTTCCTGTCAGGCTTCATGGACTTAGGTATGTCCAGGTTTAAAAGTTCCCTAACCTGATTCTCCTCCACCAAGGATGGCTTCTCTACTCCAGACTTTGCCACTGGCCTAAGGGGCCAGTCTTTCTAATAAAGACTGAGGTGAAGAAGGCATTGAGTACATTGGGTCAAAATGCTTAATCAGAAGTACATTTTCTTGATTCATTTGGTAGAGGGTTTTTGTACACCTTACCTGAATTCATGTTAGGGTGTTATAGATCAGAGTTTTTCCTGCTGCTGTGGACTTCATATCCATGGACTTGGGAGTGTGCCTACACCATGTGTCTCAGTGCTATTGCAGGAGGCACCAAAGTACCCTGAGTTTCAGGTTTCCTGAGCTTCTGTTTGCAGAATGCAAACAAAACCTGGAGGTTATTGGGCACTTCCCCCAAAATCTGCTGGTTTTTTCCTGCATCCAAGAGGTCAGAAATACGGATGTCAGGTGGTAGCTAGTTTACATTACGGAGCTAATTTTGTTTGCTCTGATTTCATGGTGACTAAATGCTGCTGAAAAGAGAGTTAAGTGGCTTATCAGCTAATTTATATTCCCTGTGTCTTGAACTTTACCAATTATATGTTGTGGCATTAAGTATTTAGTTAATGCTGATTACATGTAAACTTCAGTTATGGTTTTCTAAAACCTGTTGCACATTTGCTTAGTAAATACATTCCCTGAAATGATTTATATTTATTCTTTTGTACTTTAAATGTGGTTTTTTTCTCCCCAGCCAGTGTAGGGAGAAAACTTGTCACGCTAAAAGCCTGATTTTGTTCTGCTCCTGCACATGCAGTCCATTTGCTCAGTGGGATTCCAGCTAAGTATAGAAACAACAGCACACTGGGGAGTGCATGCACCTAACAGAGACCTGAAAGCATCCAATCTCAAGCTTCACTAATAGCAAATGATCTTAGTGATCTTACTCTGCTACATCTCAGGCAAGAATTAGAGAAACGCAAAAAAACGGTGTTGATAATGTCAAAACTTAATTGATGATATCTGTCTTGTTATTTTAAATTGCTATGTGTTGTATTTGCTTGAAGACACAGAAGGCAGTGCTGAACTTCATTTCTATTCTTAACCTGCCAGGAGCTTTTCTGTTACCACAGTTGGAATATGAGTTAAAACAGAACTGCTTGCTCTGATCAGAAAAGTTTAGCAGTTTACACAACGCAGCGCTTTGTGTTCTGCTCTGCACAATGAGCTTTGCTCTGGTCCTGCTGGAAGCCCACTGCAATTACTGGAGCCACACGAGGGATGGAGCCTCACACAGTTCAAGTAAAGGCTTTGATTAGAAGCTCTCCATTTTGTCTAGTGTTTGGTCAAACTATGTACTAAATTGTTTAGTACGCTTTCTTTTCTCTTTTTTTTTAATCAAGAGTGAAAGGAATAACCACATAAAGTGTTTGTACCTCCCTAGTACTACTGTACAGAAGTGACTTCAGAAACAGCATTTCAGCACTTTGATTCCCAGAAGCTGTTTCATAAAGGTTTCTTCTGACAGTCGCTGGCAGGACTGATTAATATAAAAGTAGCCTTTCCCTAGCAAGTACAGAAAACACTTCTGTTAATTGAAATATATTATTTTTTACTGTGCCACGTTTTCTAAATATTTTAGATTTCAAGAAGATCATCTAGGGTCATTCTGTGAGAGATTATCGTTATGTGTATTGTAATTGGATTTGTGATGCTACACTGTAATTTTCTACAGAGCAATTGGGATAATATTAATAATGATACAGAGCAGATAGTTCATATTAACTGTATTCTTCATTAAGAAGAATATCCTAATTGTAGTACTACAAAGGACATCTGTAGGAATCCACAGCATACAGCAGCTTCTGAGATTCTGTACGTGGATGGTTGGAAATGAAGTAATTGGTTTCCGAAATCACTTAACAGGCATTTTATTTCTGCCTGAGAGTAAAATTGACACTGGTAAAGCTAAGCGATTTCTGGAGTTTACATTTCTAGTCTTAATTGTAATAATATCAATAAAACTTTTACAAAACAAAGAATGGATGCAGGATGAGGAAGTTGGTCTTGAGAATTGACAGGAGTAAGTAAAGTTAATGGGTTAGTATGATAAATAGACACACTACATTTGGTGTTACAGTAGTGTCTGCTGTAAATTGTGGAGCATATTTTCATCTCAGAAGAATACATAAATCCCAGACAGCAACCCAAAGAACCTGCAGGAGTTACCCTAGTGTTTATAAACAGTTATGAACTCATATCTCTTGCTGTCACTGTGAGTAGTTGAATGTTCCTGCATTTGATTTAAATGGGTCTAAGTTCAGTAACTATGATGGAATTTGTCTTGGTTTATTTCACTAGGGCTCAAGAACATTCTTTCTACTTCATTTTTTTTTCCAATTCTAGATTAGTTTAAAAAAAAATGAATTCCAAATGCACCTTATGGTATGTTGTACTAAACTGTTGATGGAAGAGCAGGTTACATAGTTTAAAAGTTATTTTAAAATATTTATTCAGGCCCTTTCAGTGCAAAAGGTACGTGATGCTCTTTGGGTATAGAAGGTAGCAGACATGCAGGTGGCCGAGGTCCAGCCATTAGAGATTGAGAACTATTGGGTAGATTGTTTAGCCCACTGTGTTTTCATCACTAAAAAGCAAGAAGAAAATACCAAAATGCTGTAAAGAGCCTTTTGAGGTTGTTTAGTATTCAGCCGGTTTGCCTTGGGCTCCTGAATCCATTGAGCTGACTTAATGTCCTACTGCTCCAGGTGCTATTCTTCTCGAAAACTTTTGTTTTTATTTCCTGACCAGTTCTTTAGCTAACCAGTTCCTTACACTAAGAAGTTGCTCCCACAGTGATGACACTAAACAGTCACCAACACTTCTTGAAGACCGTCACTTCTCTGTAGAAAGATTTTTATTCAGTACATTTCAAACCCATATTGTTAAATGTGTAAGTATGAGCAAATTTGCTTCATTTGTTGCAGTAACAGGATTACTTCAAACTATAGGTTTGGAGAGGTTTAAAAACCTTTATTGCAAAATTTGCATATCAGTACATCAGTTGCATTCTAGTTCCTCTAGAATATTTTTGTGATACCAGTAAGAAAACAGATTCATAGATCCCACCTATATTTGTATATCCCACCTATAATTTCAAGGAGCAATAGCAGGACTAAAAATAAGAATAGAGAGAATAGTGTTAATAAACTGGTTTTTACTGATTTGAGAACAGTGTCTGATTTCTATATACGACTGTGGTTTTTTGTTTAGTGATTATATCCAGAAAGGAGAAAAATAATTCATTGTTTATTAAAAGTTATTTAAAATTTTTATCTTATTATGTATTGACAAATATATTTTCCGTTTATGTTCATCTTCAGATCACAATTCACTGCTGCAGGTGGTTTTGTGATATTCAGAGGAGAACTAAGTAAGAAGCAACTTCTCCTCCAAAAGATAGTTCATTTTAACCCTTTGCAAGGGGATAGGGGAAATCAACAGCTGCAGGAGAAATTTATAGTTTTTTTTATTTAGAAAATAAAATCCAGTTACCCTTGAATTCTCTAGTAAATAAAATACTGAGTTTTGACATTTTTTCATTTGAAATTTCTCTTTTCTAAATGCATTTTTCAGCTGGAGTGCTGCAAACGCACTGGGACTGTAGGGCTTGGGATGCTAACAGCACGGTGCTTCGAACGTTACGTTTCCAATTTTATCGATGAGATTTCTTTTGCTCTTTATTATCCTGTTTTCCAGAGTAATCAGTTCTGAGTACTGTCTCCAGCTTCATATATAATCATTCAAATATTCTTCACAAGGCATTGTTAACATTTTTTAAAATATTTTTCAGTGAGTAGCTCTTAATATATAAATTTAACTCACTGCAGCCTTGTTACCTCTCCTTACAAATTTCTGTACTGTACTTTTCCCATAAAAAAAAAATCATTCTTTATTTAAGAGGTGATATGAAACCATTGGGATTGAACCAGCAGAGGGAAGTGAACAAGGGGAGAACGTCTCAACAGACAGCTGTCTAGGCAAGTACTTCCTGATGTTTCTGTGGAGAAAGGGGTCTCACAGCAGCTCTCACTTGTGCTTTCCCTGATGATCCCAACTGGGAAAACCAGTTGGTAGCCCCATGGCCTTGCTTTGCTTCTTCTGTTTTTCTGTTGGCAGTTTACAATCTCCTCCCCCTTTACCACTCCATGAGTTCTAAAAAAGAGGAAAGAAATGTATTTTGCCCCTTCTGTTCCTTGGCTCTTCTTCCTCGGTCTCTTCTGCAAAGTTTATAGTGGTAATATTGTATTTTTCACGGATTATCCTTGGGAACCAGAGCAGTGGAACCACCATGCTGGTGTCTTGGTTTGCGTCCCCCCCCAGCATTATCTCCTGACTCTGACTTTGTTTTTATTCTTCAGGACTTGAGCACATGCAAAGCAGCTGCACTGGCAGGTGTCATTCTGGAGATAGGAAAGATGAGATTGATTTGAAATAGGTGACAAGGGAGATGAATTGAGCACTTGATAAGGTACTCTTGTCTTCAGAAAAGAAACATTATTTTTTAGTATGGGATCTCTTATCTCTAACTGGAGGTTTCCTGCAGTGCAAGAATATAAGTGATAATAACACTAATTTAAAAAAATTACTCCCTAGGAAGAAAAAATAGTTATTTTCTTGATAAAATTTTAATTGTGGCATTGGTAAATTTAGAAATAATACTAAGCTTTTGGGTTCTTTTCAGTGGAAAGGAAAAGAGAATCAACTTTGGGAAGGAAGTTGTTGGCTAAGGTACTTGGAATGTATGGAGTATTAGAAAAACATGCTTCACGTTCTTCTGCAGGTGTCTCGAGGTACTTCTGCAGGTTATTTCGTGTCATGGGCAATCTGGGGGTGAGGCAGCTGGAAGGAGAGAACCACGGTGCTCGCTGACGTGGGTTTTCATCTCTGCATTGGCTGGGTATTGCCAGGGGACTGCTGGAGCAGGATATGCTTGGAGTGGGGCACGATACACTTGCAATTTTCGGTACAGCGTGCATGTTTGCACCCGCGGGAGCCACAGTGCCCCTGCGCGTGGTTATGCTGAGCACTCCCAGGCTCCTCCTGCCCCCTTCTTCATGATTTTACACCTGAGTGGTTAGCAGGGGCCTCACTGACCCTGTCACCCTCAGCCAGTCTCTTTTGACTTGCTCCACATCCAAAGCCGATGAGCGAGGACGTGAAGTCAGTAGCAGTGCATCTGTGCTTCTCTTCTGCATGTACCTGCACCAGTACAGCCAGCAGATACTGTTCAGACTTGATTTTATCCGAGCGCTGCTTTCAAGTAGGTTTTACCCCATGACGTTTGGCATGCCTCATTGTTCTGTTTGTAAGATGGAGATAATGGCTGTTTCCATGCAGAGAATGTTCAAAAATACGTTTTTAATGCACTTGCACCTGTGGGGTACGGGGGCTGTCTCCTAGCAGGGTGTAAGGAGCGGACGCATGTAGAGCAACCGAGCTCTTCACGTAGTCTCTCAGCTGCAACACCGCTGCTGGGAATAGACAGTAATTTGGTGGCTGGTGGTGGTCACTTAAAAGCTGTGTCTGATGCTGACAAGAGGTGTGAGAATGCCTCTGACTTTCCTTTTAAAAAGCAATGTGTTCTTATTTCATGTTGTAGTTGTAGTGATTTTTAGATACTTCATGAAACAGAATTGTGTTTAACGTGGTGTCATCTCTAACATACGTTAGCTCCGAAATGACTGTTTAAACTTTTATTTTCTAAGATGCTCTCTGGTGTCTTGTAAACAAGGTTTACTGTAAATTCTAAATGCTTTATCGTGTTAGTTTTATAAGAATAATTGCAGCACGATAGATTTAGGCTAGAATTGGAATTACTAATAATTCTGTTGAATAGCCAGTGTTAGCATTGCATTGCTTGGTGATACTGATACCTTTGGGGAATGTTAAGTAATCAGCAGCATTTGTGTACTTCAGAAAATAAAAATTTTTGACAGCTGTTGTTTTCTCCTATGGAAATTTGCAGCTTTTGTATTAAAAAATAATAATCAAAAGCCTCTTCAAATACGTTTAATTCCATATTGAGAAGGAAATACATTTGGACTTGCAAATAAAATTAAAAAAAAAGAAAAAGTATGTGATACTAATATTGTGGTAGGTACAAATCCTGGCCAGTGCTTTAATACAGTAACCCAATGGAGAGTGCAATAGAAAAAATAATTCACTGTTGAAATATTTATTCACAGTAGGGTAAAAAGATAGGAAATTGAGCTAATATGAAGGCAATGGATTTGATTTTTAAAATGTATTTATATATTTTTAATATCATTGTTTCTGGTATGCTTTTTTTTCTTGTTGCCTAAAGATGTTAACTGTATGCCTTGCCACAGCATTGTTGTGAAAGGATTTCACATTCAGAGATTCTTACTAGCTACTGTGAGAAAAAGTTGGAAGTATTAATACCACTGCACTGCTTTTTACTTCCTCTGAAAGAGATTTTTTCAATAAAGTACCCTCTCTCTCAGTTCCTTGAATTCTGACGTATGGGTTTTTTTGGTTTTGTTTCCCAGCAGCTGAAGAGGCCGTAGATTTGATTTGGCAAATCATTTGGAAACGAGGAGTGGAGAAGCGCCCAGTAACCACTGAAAAGTAAGTGCCTGTTTTACCTGCAATTTTAGCCGCAGAAATAGGTAGGATACACAGATGGATTGATGTGATACTTTTCTAATACTGAGAAGCATATAAAAATGTGCATACTTGGAAGTCTTAACTATTCTGAAACTGACATACTTTAAAAAAAAAAAAAAAAGGCCAAGAGATCTGCTTGCATGTAATTACAGATCAGGTCACGAACATTGTTGAGGTGTACAGAGTAAATTATTGAAAGCCGAAGTGAGAAGTACATTAAGTGGCATTCTGTTAAATTGATTCAGATACTAAGTGGTTTTAAATATTCAGTATAGAAAGTCTCTGAAATTAGGGAGCACAGCTTGGATGTGTGCACACAACTCTGTCCTTAGAAACTTGGAACTAATTGAATAAAGACATACCTGTCAGCTGTATTTGCATACTGCTAAAAATGCCGCTCTTTTTTATACTCTAAAGGACTGTCAGCTTTATTTGCAGTGTGCATGTCTGTTAATTCAAATGCTTTTTTGAGTCATGTTAGATAAAATTTCTCTTTCAAAATGCAGGTATTAGCTACTTTCTGTTTCTCCCCAGGAAGAGAATATGTCTGCAGCAGAAAGCCATATCTAATAATCAGTCTTACAGGGTAGATTTGGATGTGAGAATCTGAACTGGAACATTAATGTATGAAGCTCGGACTTAGAAATGTTTAAATATGATTTGCAAGTGTATTAAGCGCTTAAGCTTTTGTTTGAGGACAGTCACACAAGAAAAATATTTAAACTCTGCCCCTAACGTATGGTATTTTTTAAACTTCCACTACTTCAGCAAAAAAACTTTAAACCAAAATTTTTGCTTTTTTGCAAACTGGAAGTATGAAGGCAGCTGAGACAGAAGTTCATAATAACAGGTGGTAGTTTTATTAGGTTTGGAATTATGAATGTGGCTTTAATTTATTGTAGTGTCTTTTGTTTGTACACAAGTGCAGGGGAGGAAAAAGCCCTAAGCTCTCCCTGATTCTGGGACAAGATGCTCTCTGTAGCATTTGCATAGACAGAATCCTGATCCTTTTAGAGCAACAAACAGCAGGCTTGGGAAGCAAAGGAACAGTGTTGTGTTTTAGTGAAGTACGACTAGCTGGAAGGAACATGGAGTATTTTCTCTTGTAACGGCGGCACAGATTGGATATGGTAAAACCTTCCCACCTGCGTGTTGCTACCAGATGCGCAGCTCCCAGCTTTGTTCCTCTGTCCTTTTTGGAACCATGTCTCATGCTCATTCATTCCCTCGGAAGGCTGGTTGCAGCACGGTAACCAGAGGAAGAGCGACTCACCCAGAAAGCTGAAAGCTGAAGGATTTTCTGTCCGTTAAGCAGAGACATGAGATGGCAGGAAACGAAATGAAAGCCAGAGGAAGTGGACTGCATGTTTTGATAGCTCTGGAGCGTTAGTGGAAATGATGTCTTGCCTAACCACAACCTTCCTCTCTCCATGAAATTTAGATTCCATACCTCTGTCTCTGGGGGACTGCACACCTCCTCCTGCCATCTCCTTGGGCTTTGGGTGGAAGCTAACTTCAGCTGCAGAATACTGGTTTGCTGGAAAGGAAGGAAGGAACTGAGAAAGTGAAAGAATTGATTAACTACACAAACTAAAGAGATGCAGGCTGATAATGGAAGATTAGTTTTTTGGAATAAATATTAGATATTTTAGAATTTACTGTAATAATATAGGTCATCTCCTGTGATTGGTAGGTGTATGGCTTGAGAGGTTATCTGAAAACAAATTGCCGTGGGGATATAATTGCATTCCTGTATTAGAAATCAATGCCAAGACTGTATAGTAGACAGCAGTCATTGAATTGTAAGAATGATAGAAGTAAAAATAAAAGCTTTCAATAAGATACTGGGAGGAATTATAAATATGATAAGACTTGTAAACACTTTGCCTGAATTTTGGAGTCAAATAAGATATTGGGAGGAATTATAAATTGGGAGGAAATATAAATGATAAGACTTGTAAACACTTTGCCTGAATTTTGGAGTCAATAAGATAGCTGATGATCTTATTGTAAGAAACAGAGGTCCTGATCTTACATTACTGGCACAAATCCTGCCTAGTCTGGCAGGATCAGAAGAGTTGCTGTCTAATGATTTTTTCTACACACTTGGTATTAATTATTGTCTTGTTAATGATGTTAATGGAAGAGATGGGAGGAATTCCCTGTTTTGTGGGTGTGTAGGATCTTTTCTCTTGTATTTCCTGAAAGATGCTTTTTGAGAACAGAAGCACAGCATGTCTGAGTGAGCTTGTGTCAGGGATAAAGAGAGATTACTTTGACATTAGGTATGCTGGGCCTTGTGTATGCATATGAGAAGGTTCATGGTTCCTGAGAATTAAATCAGTGGTGAACACTTGTTCTGATGGTCTCTAATTGTGCAGACTGGGAGTATTTGACACCGCTAGTATGTAACTGTCACTGTGCTTATTTAAGAAATAGTGATAAATGAAAACGAGCTGTTGTTACTGTGTGTTGATGTTATTCTGATGGTTGATGTTACTCTGGCATGTACATTGTTGACACTTTGGATTTTCTGGTTGAGTGTCAAAACAGATAGAAGCACAGCTGTCTTGTAAATCGTTTGTTTTCAGTCATTTATTTTGGTACATATCAAAGGATTGATGCCTTGTGGGCTGTGTCTTACTACTAGCGTGTATAGTCAGCTCCCCTGGAGTCCCATTTCCTTACTCCCTGGTGAAAATGCAGAAAAAAGGAATAAGAAAAAAGTGTCGTCCCTGATGCATTACTTTCATCATGCTATTACCAAAGCATGTGTAGCAGATGAGATTGACCTCTATCTGTCTGTGACTTCCCTATTCTAAATTACTGGATCTGACCTTGGTTATGAAGAAGTGATTTTTATTGTTGCTAACAATGTAAGCCAGATATCCAGTTGAAAGGGAATGTTAGAAACACAGAAATAGAGAGATTTCCCTGTATTTAGAATGCTTATGGTTAGAATGGTTGTGTTTAGAATAAGATAGTGTCTGTATTTAATGTACTTACATAAAACTGATACAATTTTGATTAGTTACAGTCCACATAATGAAACTTGTGAAGGCTAAGGAATGAAAAGGAAGTAAAAACTCAGCAGATTTTTCAGTTTAGATATAGAATTGCTTCTGGCAAAATTTACATATTGGCCATAGTGGATTAGTTTTCTGTCATGTGCGTAAGGCAGAAAGGGCATGGATGAGTAGGATGTGTGCTAGAGGAAAGTAGGGCTAGAGAGTGCTGTGTACCTAATACTACTGAGAGAGATCAGTGCTTTGCATCTGTTTTTTTCTATTAGCTAAAGTAAAATAACTGCTGCTTGTGGTAGGATATGGAGATTGCATATTTGAATGATTTACTGTCCGCGGTATCTTAAATTTATCTTAGAGTATATATATAGTATGCATTTATTCTTTAATAATAAAGTTTTAAATAGGGAAATTACGTAGCAAATGCCCTTGTTTATGCCTTAAAGCTCTTGTATCCTCATAGCAGGCCCGATTTCGCAGACATTTGTTGGAATACATGCTGAAATAAATAGGGTTGAACTCCGTCACTTAATATTGCGTTGATCTGTTCTTGACCTTTTTTACCAAGGAAGATGTCTCTGATTAGCAATATCTCCAGTACACTGCACATACACTTAAATAAGTGCTAAGAAAAGTAGCTTACATGTGTATCGTGTAGCGTCTGAGCACAGCGCAGGCAGCCACTCGCCTTTTCATCTGCCTGCCTGGCCGTGCTGTGTAGCCCAATCTGAGTCCTTTGCTGTCAGAGCGGGAGAGCTGCTCTATTCAAAAAGTAGCTGTTCTGATATGTATCCTCCATTTAGAGAAAGAAGAAGTGGAAATGTGAGCATCACGGAAGCAGCTGTGTTAGAAGCATTTTGAGTTACTGTTTGCATTTTTCCTATTTTTTTCTTTCTTTTTTTAATTATATACACTTTATTCAGTTCAACCACTTCTTCTATGTTTTTAAAGTAAATATAAATTCAAACTTTGAATAAGATCTAAAAAGTAACTGTGACACACTTTTTATTAGTTTAAAGCTTAGATTCCAAACTGACTGACATAAATAATTATGAAAACACTTGTAAAAAGTAACACTGCAGTTTAATGAGTAATTCTCTTTTCAGTGCTTTCCCCAGTGTTTTCCAATAGTAATGTTTATAGTGTAATTTAATATTGAACTTTCCTTATTATTTCTTCCCTATTGATTTAATTAACTGAGGTGAAGAGTATCTGTTTTCATGAACTGTTGTAGAATGTATTGGGTAAATTGTTACAAACACTAATGTAATGCTATAAAACTTAGAACTTAGTTTTTTTCTAAACTTCATGGCTTATATTAGAAGGTTCTCTAGAGGGAAGAAAAGTGTTTAACTCTTTGGAAAAGTACAAGACATGAGTGTAATTTTTTGCTCTCTGTTTTTTAGGGAAAATATGAAATATGACTATGACATCATCAGTGTTAATTCAGAACTGTGTTAATTCTACAAGAATCTTATTTTTATTCATTGCCTTTGCCATAATCACTGAATGTGACTTTTTTTGCTGGATACATACATCTCTGTGTGTATATGCATCTTTTCATATTTCTGTTTACCTTTTCATGTATAAGAAATCTGCATTATTACAATAGTTGTGTAGGAGCACTTCATCGTCACGCAAGAGGCCTGCACAAGCACTACACACTTGTCAGTGTGTCTTAAATCTGATATAAGTATATTTCACATTCTTTTTTCAGTCTCAGTACATGTATTATTCCAGCAATGTCAGCACCTCCCAATTCAGAGTTTTAGAAACAAAACTAATACTCAAGTTTTAAAATCACAGCAGGCTGATGATGATGTGTAGGAGGTGACGTGAAAAACCCAGCTTTTGTTCTGCTCCTTTGTGAGAGAGGTCCCCTCAAAAAACTGAAATAAACAAAAGATTTCACTGCTGTTTCTTTGGTCCAGGGTGGGGTTTGGGATGGAACATCTTTGCTGTACTAGGTCTTATTCCAACAGCCATGCCCTGGGGATAAAAAATGATTGTGACAGAGCTGTCAGAGGAGTTCCTTAGTTTCCTGTTTGCTGAGTTGTTTTAGCCTCCTGTGCAAATAATTTCTCTATCAAGAAGAAATAGTCCTGAAGCTTCTTTAATACTATTGTACCTGCATCAGATCAAGATCATGAACTCCTATTATCTTTTTAAGCTTTTCTAATCACTGTGGGTAATTTATTTTCTTGATACTACTGTTCTCTCGTGAAGCTTGTGGCAGTTCATTTTGATAACTGTGTTCTTCTTGTAATTCTCAAGGGGTCATGAGGGTTTGCTAGTAGCCTCATTAACAGTCCAATTACTTTCTAATAATAGTAGATCTGTGCTAGACTATGTGGAAATGTATGTAATGTTATCAATGAAATACCAATTTATTTTCATCAAAAGTAGAAGATAGCCAGTGAGCAAACATGAAGCACTGAAATGTGAGAGAACAACCAGCTTGAATCTCGCTTTGATTGGTTGGTAAGAGGTGAAATTATATATACAAAACTTGGAGTTCTTATTGCTCTTAATTATTTTCATAGCAGGTATTAGAATCATAGAATCAATAAGGCTGGAAAAGACCTTTAAGATCATCAAGTCCAACCGTCAGCCCAACACCACCATGACCACTAAATCATGTCCCGAAATACTGTGTCTACATGGTTTTTGAACGCCTCCGGGGATGGCGACTCCACCACCTCCCTGGGCAGCCTGTTCCAATGCTTCACCCCTCTTTCAGTAAAGAAATTTTTCCTAACTTCCAATCTAAACCTGCTCTGGTGCAACTTGACCCCATTTCCTCTTGTCCTGTCAATGGTTACTTGGGAGACCAGCCCCCACCTCACTGCAACCTCCTTTCAGGTAGTTGTAGAGAGCGATGAGGTCTCCCCTCAGTCTCCTCTTCTCCAGGCTGAACAGCCCCAGATCCCTCAGCTGCTCCAAATCCTTTCCCAGCTTGGCAGGTGCCTCTGTACCCTGTCCAGCACCTCAGTGTCCCTCTTGCAGTGAGGGGCCCAGAACTGGACACAGGCTGTCCATAACACCCCCAGGTCCCTCTCTGCCTGACAGCTCTCCGGCCACTCCTCCCCAAGCCTGTAGCGCTGCTGGGGGTTGTTGTGGCCGAAGTGCAGGACCCAGCACTTGGCCTTGTTAAACCTCATACAACTGACCTTGGTCCATGGATCCAGCCTATCTAGATCCCTCTGCAGAGCCTCCCTACCCTCAAGCAGGTCGACACTCCTGCTCAGTTTGGTGTCATCTGCAACTTTACTGCAGGAGCACTCGATCTCCACATTCAGATCATTGAAAAAACATGTTAAACAATACAGGCCCCAGTACTGAGGCCTGGGGGACACCACTCGTGACCAGCCACCAACTGGATTTAGCTCTGTTCACACGTCTCTGGGCTTGGCTATCCAGATAGTTTTTAACCCAGCAAAGCATATGCCCTTCCAAGCCCTGAGTAGCCAGTGTCTTCAGGAGAGTGCTGTGGACAACAGTGTCAAAGGCTTTACTAAAATCCAGGCAGACATCATCCACACTCTTGCCCTCATCCATTAGGTGGGTCACCTGACCTATATTCTAGATCTCATAAAATAAGTCTGGAATTTGTTACACTTGAAAATTTCTTTTTTGTTGTTTTATTACTCATGAAGTTATGCTCTCTCTCCTAAACCAGTTGAAAGGCTACCTTCATAAATAGGGTATAACTTACTACAAGTTGTCCACAGATAGTTTACATGTTGCATTTAGATACCTCAGTCTACCACTTTCCACGCCTTGCTTGAATAGAGTACTCTGTCAATAGTGTAGTTGTAAGTACTGTCAAATAAAGCTCAAAAAAATTTTTTTTTCCATTAAACGTGCTGTGAATGATTTCTTGAAGACCTTCAACCCACACCAGAAAGCCTAGTATCACATACCGTGCTTCTTATTAATGAAGAGTATGAGAACAGTCTTACAGTGTTTCACTTGTCATTAGATGGTTATTAATGTGCTAACAGAAGGCAAACTTATTTTAAATCTGCTGCATTCTTAATTTGCCTGTTGCATTTAAGTATATAATGTTATTTGTCTAGAGAAGTTGTTCTATCAGCTCTGCCATTAAACCACCAATGACCTCATCTTTAAAAAGTTTTAGTTTAATCTTGGTTTTAAGCAGACAATCCCATTAATTTGAATGAGCTTTTCATTAATAGGCCTAAAGTTAAGTAAGTCTTTTTTCGTTTGCACAATCAGAACCTAAGACGTGATCCTACTGATTAACCTTGATTCTCCTTCTGCTTCTGTTTCTGAGGATCTGCTGATCTTATGGCTTGAACATTAAATCTCAATTTATCTGCCTGTTCATCTATTCCTGGGAAGTTTCTTGAACAGGAATGAGAGCTAAAATTTTCACAAGAATGCAGTAAAGTCATACAAAGAGTATGGCAGTTCAGTGGAATTAGTGTATTTAACTTATTCCGCTATTTAAACCTTAGTACAAATTAGTACATGAAAATTGTCAGCTGTATAAAACCTAAATTTATCTTAAGACCATTGGTAAGGTTTCAATTATGTATTTTAACTTGAGTTCAAATTAGAAATCATACACACATTTCTAGAGTAATAGAGAACTACTGAAAGAGGAACATCGAAGTGGTTTATAGAGAGACAGAAATAATGGAGTAATAACAGAAAAGTTAAAAAACTAGTACCCTGATTGAAGTGAAAGACAGGATCTTTTTCTCAGAGAAGCGGCTTAAGAAGTTTTTTACTATGAGGATGGTGAAACTCTGGGACAGGTTACCTGGAGAGGTGGGGGAGGCCCCATCCCTGGAGGCATTCAGGGTCAGGCTTGATGGGGCTCTGAGCAACCTAATCTGGTTAAAGATGTCCCTGCTTACTGCAGGGGGGCTGGACTAGGTGACCTTCAAAGGTCCCTTCCAGCCCCATGTATTCTGTGGTTCCATGATTCTATAAGAACAATAAAGAACAAGCAGAAATAAAAGCATGGAAGTATGTCTTCGTGTTCTAGAAAGATGAGTGAGAATGAAGATGACCTTGTGTGTTTCACTATTAGTGTATGTTTGGTTTTTTTAAAATCACTTTTATGTGCTGGTATTTATGAATGAATTTAGTGTCATGATCTGTGTTCAAAGATACCAGTACATGCATCAGGATTTATTTTGGTGACCTTTTGTGACAAACTACTCTTTCGCTTTTCTGAAAAAGGAAGTAGTGATGATATGTGTAGCTGTTGGAAGAAACAAAGTCTCAGATAGTCTCAACAACAAAAGAACATGGTACTGTCTTCTTCATGTCTGTGTTGACTTCCAGTAGTAGTTGGATGTAGTTATTTATCAAAGAACACTGTTATTTCTATATATATTTAACTTGTTTTCAAATACTATGCTGTGTAACACAAACTTTGTTGAGACAGGAAAACATTTCACTCATCCTTTGTACGTATTCCCCTCCCCTAAAGAAAGGAAGGGAAAAAAGTGAGTATACATATACAGTGCGAATAAGCATGCATGTAAGAGCATTTTTACTTTCTGTTAGAAAAAACTTCAAGATTAGAGAAGTTCTCAGTATCATAACTTCAGTTGTTGAACTGAAATTTATTAATCACGCCTATAAAGTAATTTAAGTGATTATTTTGTTTTCATAACTTAGAGCAATGGAAATAGGAAAGTGAGGAAAAATAATTTATCAGAGGACTTTTAGTTAGAAATTCTAACAGACCAGTACAATTACTGTGAAATGGGAGCTTGTAGAGGTCTTGTTCACATAGGTATGCCCATGCATGTACTTATTTGTGTGGATGGTGTTTGTGTGTGTGTGTGTGTGTATGTTTGCACAGCCTGAAAAAATCAGAATATTTTTAAATGGAAAAAATATTTCTTTGATCTTCTAGTACCTATAGGTTCCAGTGTTTAATTAGAAAAACTGAATTTTAGAACTACAGAAATAGTAGTCACCAAAAAAAAATAGTTGCCTTTTCTGAAAATTACAAGTTTTGTGTTAGTTTCAGTGGAGTTGTAGAAATTTTTAGTTACGGATTATTTGGTACTGAACTATGCTGGGGTGTACATTTCGTAAAGCCATGGGATGGATTTACTTAATGAGTAAATAAATGATTACAAGCAAGAGTAGGTGATCAGATCAAGATCAAGAGAGGTGAATCTCCCCCTTTGCTCTTGTGAGACCCCACCTTGAATACTGCGTCCAGTTCTGGTGTCCCCACAGAAAGAAGGACATGGATCTGTTGGAGTGTGTTCAGAGGAGGGCCACAAGGATGATCCAGGGGCTGGAGCACCTCTGCTATGAGGACAGGCTGCGGGAGCTGGGATTGTTCAGTCTGGAAAAGAGAAGACTTTGGGGGGACCTAATAGCTGCCTTCCAATACCTGAAGGGAACCCACAGGAAGGCTGGGGAGGGACTTTTTACAAGAGTGTCCACTGATAGGACAAGGGGAAATGGGTTTAAGTTGTAGGAGAATAGATTTAGATTGGACCCTAGGAAGAAATTCTTCAGTACGAGGGTGGCAAGACCTTGGAATAAATTTTCCAGAGAAGTTGTGGCTGCCCCCTCCCTGGAGGTGTTCAAGGCCAAGTTGGACGAAGCCTTGAGTAGCCTGATCTAGTTGAGAGGCATCCCTGCCCATGACAGGGAGGTTGGATTAGATGATCTCTAACGTCCCTTCCCAACGTAGGCCATTCTATGATTCTACGATTCTATGAAGACTACTTGAGAATATCTAAGGAGACTTTACAGATGTTTTGCTGTTATAATAGCAGAAAGGATAATTCTGAGAATACATATTAATTGGAAAACTGTGATGCCCTTCTAATGTAGCCATGCGTAACCATTTAAATCACAGAATCACAGAATTATTGACGCTAGAAAAGACCTCTGATATCATCAAGTCCAGCC
>NW_009724336.1:0-325 GCF_000703405.1 Apaloderma vittatum
CGGGGGTTGTGCGTCGCGGGCGCGAGCCGGAGTAGGGCTACGGGCCGCCGCCGACTTAGTGTGTCCGCCTCTAGGTGGGGAAGATGCAGGGCAACAAGGGCTTCAACATGGAGAAGCAGAACCACACTCCACGGAAACAGCACCAGCAGCACCCGCCGCCGTCCATCCCCGCCAACGGGCAGCAGGCCAACAGCCAGAGTGAGTCCTGGGCCCGCCGCTGGGGGGAACCCGGCCCAGCTTTGGGTAGGCGTTGAGCGTCCGCCCTCGCTGCGGAGGGTAACTTCGGGTCCCGGCTAGGTGCAGGCCCATACGGCTGGGCACCGGC
>NW_009724336.1:356-15328 GCF_000703405.1 Apaloderma vittatum
GTGGTGGAAATAAACAGAACCCACTCTTTCAGTTCAAGCCAATGGAAATTTAAGTCTATAAGCAAGCTACGTCGAGGAACTGCTTTTCCCCTGCAACAATGAAATTCTTCCACTGTTGGAGAAAGGGATTTTTTTTTTTGGTTTTGTGCTCAGTCTACTCAAATATGCATGCGGCTCCTATAAGTTTGACTGAGATGTATTTGTAAGGTGCATTGGTTCCCGAATGAAACCCAACAAAGGGCAGTGATGTAGATGTTAATGTTTTTGTCTCAAATTCTCAAGAAAAGCTTGCTTAAAGAGTTTGGAAATCTCTGAACCTTTTAACAGTGTTTCTGTAAACCTTACAAATATGAGAGGGACTGTTTTCTCTTGGTTCTGTTTCCTTTTTTTACCAGCCATAACAGATGGTTTCTCAGCATAGGTTTCTGTAAGTACTAGTGAAATAAATTTGCAGTGTAACAGTGCAGTTGTAAGAATGTTTTTACAGCAATCTGCAGCCTAAGACTAAATTTTTACATGAGAGACACCAGGAGATACCCAGCTCTTTTGAATACTATTTCAGCATTCAAGTACTAGCTGGCATTGATGATGGTTAATCATCAATGATTCATAGTGTTTCCAGGTTTGTTCTTCATCAGTGTGGCCTGTAGCTCTGTTACTTGGGATACAGAGAGGATGCTAGTGAGCAGGGAGTGCTTATTGAGATAATACACATTAATGGCTTCTCAGACCTTAACTGCTCTAAATTTATAATTTAGTAGTATGTTGGCAAGGTGTTGCTTTTAGCATTTTCAGGGGAGGAAGTACTTGAGTTACTTTTTATTTTTTAAGTTTGGACAATTTGATGGTTCAAAAAAAAAAGCATCGTAGAAGTCGTGCACTTTGCATGATTCCTTTGTTTTTTCTGTTGAAGTTGTAGGTTTAACTGTACACACACACATGCAGAGATACTGAGCTAATAAAAGAAAAATCATACCTGCTTTTATTAGGTGGCCCTGTTAAACAGCTTTCTTATCAGTTCATAGAAGATAATAAACAAGGGTGACAGACCAGTGCATTTCCAGTCAGGTTGGAATCAACATAGCATAACTGTATTGTGGTATTCTCACAGGGGTTGGCTTATAGTGAGTGACAACATCTTAAATTCCTTTGAGTGAAATTACTTAAGGCATAACTGTGATAGTGGTATAACTCTGCCATAAGGCCCTCTTAGTGTATTCACAGGCCTTGCAGTTGATCCACAGATAGTAATGATAATGTGAAGAAGTTCATATGACAAAACACTTAGGCACCCTTGCTGTATGAAGTAGATACTACTCTCACTACTCTTCTGTAGATATCCTGTCAGTTGTTTTTGTGTTTGTTTTTTTTTTTAATATTAGTCATGGATGTGTGCTTGTTCTCATAAAAGAGTTGTTCTCGCATGTTTTGCATGCATTGTTGTTCCTTGTTAGTGCCATGCATTGTAGACTGAATCAAGCCACTCGTTTATAGTTAATTTCATATATGTGGCCATGAGATGTGTCCTCTACAAAGCAAAGGAGTTGCTTTCTGTGGCTTGCTGTCTTGGGTGGGCGAGTTCTGCATACATTTGAGAAAATGGAGTGCAGGAAAGTAAAGTGATGTTAAAACCACTACTGTTCTGGCACATAGCAGAGCTTCTAGGATTGTGCTGTACTCTGGCTGAATTAAGGATTAAAGATTGAATATGCGTGTGGGGATTTGAGAATATACCTACAATCTGTCCTGTTTTTTACATCTAGCATTACTTAATGAATATTGATTTTAGTAATGGACTTTTTATTTCTCCTGAGGTCTCAACTACATGGTTTGTTTTTTGACACATTGGGGTTTTTTTTCACTACTTTCACCGTTCCAGCCTTCTCTTCATCTTGGAACCCAAGACTCTAAAACCTGAATCTCATCTCATAGAATGATAGCTCTCTCAGATGTTATTTGTCTGGGCAAATTTTCCTCTCGTTTGCATATCTTTCTAGATATCTGAGGTTGTGGAGGTTTTTTTAGTATAAGTCTGGTTACTGGCCAAACTGCAGCTTTTCTGTAGTTGTTCAGGTTGTAGCTGATGTTGTTGCAGGCCAGGCATCTCAACTACATCTCCAAAAGTTGAGTGAAATCTCATTATTTCAAGCTGCAGTGTTTTTCTTTTCTCCAGTTCTAAACTGGTGTTAATGAGCACTGAGGTCCAAGGACATGTTTTCTTTAAAAAGAATATGGGCCCAATCTGAAACAAAATCCCCTTGTTGCTGTAGAGATGGCTGGAGAGGTTTGAGGCTGAAATGTATGGGTAGTGTTACATATATTGTCCTATCTCATGTGTTTACTGTGATGAAATCTAATAGAATTTATCCCCTCAACTGTAGAGCAGCTGTGTACCTTATTCCCCTCAGATGAAGGCCTGACTATTGACCTGAAGAATTTCCGTAAACCTGGCGAAAAGACCTTCACCCAAAGGAGCCGTCTGTTTGTGGGGAATCTGCCTCCAGATATTACAGAGGAGGAGATGAGAAAGTTATTTGAGAAGTATGGCAAGGCAGGTGAAGTCTTCATACACAAGGATAAAGGCTTTGGCTTTATCAGACTGGTGAGTGATTTGCTGCCTTTGAGGTGTGTTTGTGGCAGTGACTTATGCTGGAGGAGTATTGCTAATTGAAAGTAGTAGATATTTGGGTATTTTGTTAATTAAGCCTTGCTGTTGATTTCAGTAACTTGGAATATGAGATCAGCTTCTACAAGTGGTTTGTTTAGAGTTTGTTATCAGAATGAATGTGAATTCAGGCAGCTTGTGTCAGGATTTATGAGATATTTGATAAAGTTATTCTGAAGTCAGAAAGAAAACATGAACATGATGCTGTTGTAGACAGGGTAGACTTCTGTTTTCTGGAACAATACAAACATGTAATTTCTATGAAAGTAGTTTGCCATGCAGTATTACTGGAGTGATGAATACTCTTGAGGTGGGGCATCTCTAGGTGATTGTGTTGAAGCATGGCTAATAGTTCTTGACTTTATTGGCTCATATACTACCTTTCTAAAAGCCCCAAGGTGAGTGGATGGAGCATGAGGTTCCCACACCAAAGTCTGGGTGCTGTACGGTAGTGTGGCTGTTTCTAAGTGGCTTAAATGAGTAGAAGGATGTGAAACTCCTATAGGATGTCTTTCATGTAATTATTTAAATGTAATTGTTTAAAAAAAAAAGTGGCATGGTTTGTAGCCTTAATATAATTCTGTCTGATAGATGATGATAACTTAATTATTTGCATAGTTTGTACTGGCTGTTGGATTAAGCTTATATCTGATACATATTTCTTTACACACACTCCTCCAACTCTGCATGCCTATTGAGTTAGAGTTGTTGATAAGAGAGAATAGCTTTGGTCTATTAGGACACTTTTTACCATGCTATGGGAGGATTACTTGTTCCTCTCAATGGAGTACTTGTTGAGGCGATATAGGGTTGTGACTGTACTGCACTGAGAGTTTTTTAATAACTTTTTTATCTTCAGGAAACTCGCACTCTGGCAGAGATTGCAAAGGTGGAACTAGACAACATGCCTCTACGTGGGAAGCAGCTGAGAGTGCGTTTTGCATGCCACAGCGCATCGTTGACAGTCAGGAACCTGCCTCAGTTTGTGTCCAATGAGCTCCTGGAAGAAGCCTTCTCGGTGTTTGGCCAGGTGGAAAGGGCTGTGGTTATTGTGGATGATAGAGGACGATCCTCTGGGAAAGGCATTGTGGAGTTCTCAGGAAAACCTGCTGCTCGGAAAGCCCTGGATAGGTGTAGTGATGGGTCTTTCCTGCTAACTACGTAAGTATGGAGGGTGAGGAGGGCTATACTGGCACGTGTGAAGGTTGATGGGTGGCATTGGCTTGTGGGCAATGTTTGTTAACAGAGTGGGACAGAGAACAGATGAGAGTTGGGACAAGAGATGGTAGGTGATTTGGTGGGGGAAAACTTAACTTTATTCCGACAAGAGTGAGCCTATAACTCAGGTCTGGAAACTTTCTTCTGGGAAGCTGCTAGTGGGGTAAGTGTATAAAACTTCTTGGACTCTTTCTCAGTAAAGCCTTCCTAGGGCAATTAAAGCAGCCTTTAAGAACCAGAAGATATTTCAGAGACTACCCATGTAATTTGTTAGAAACAAAGTTCAGGTGTGTTAATTGTGCATTCTGGGTCACTTGACCGAGAGGTGGGTCTTGGGATGGGACTCCACTCAGCAACATACACTGCTGGGTTGATCCACCACTGTGGACATAGGATCTCTTGAAGAAGCTGGACTGATTTGAGTTTTCACCATAATAAACTGTTTTCCTTGTGCTTGAATATCATAAGACAGCGAAGCACATTCTTTTATAATTATGTGAAGTTATTCAAGTAAATGGCTAGTTGTAGATGTGATCCACAGAGCATGGCTTGTTGCTCTATTAAGAGGAAGCTGGTTTTGAACGCTCAGAAATAAAAATCTTGTATGTAGAATTCGTGAATGTAATAACTTTCTGAAGTTGGGGTTGTATTGCTAATTTTGAGAGTAAATTTACAAGCTTTGTGCTTGCTTCTCTCTTTTGTTTGGAGGCCTGCATGTGGCATACCTATACACAGGCACATGCGGTTTCAAAAGGAGGTCTTTGTTGCTTTCTGGGTTTTTTTTTTTGTTTTGTTTTTAATATCTGTTTTTCTCTCTGAGACTGGGGATAACCAGCATAGTGTGCAGTAGAAGGATTGCAGTTAGGGAACTTTTGCTGATTCACAAATCTATAACCTTAAAGAAGCATGAAAATAATTGGTTTTTTTAGGTGGTCGTGCAAAACTAATCACTATGGTGTGTAACGGAGCACCTGAGAGTAACATTCAGTCTTTTTGTAGCTATCAGTGTATTAGATTCTGATACCTATGACAGCAAACCAGTGTGTTGCTTATTTCTAGTTACGGTTTGTTTTTGATTATGTTTGTTCTGGTTTGTCTTACTTTATGACGGTAACAGCTAGATAAACTGGTTGGAGTTGGTTCACATTGGAAAAGAAGACTTAATAATGGAATATGTCACATCAAAGTGAAAAGCTACATTGTAGATCTTCAGCTGAGGGGACAGATTTTAGCTTATCATATCCTGCCTTCCTGCTGGAGCCTGGGCATTGCTTGTTGCTTGGCATAGTGTGATCATTTCTCTTCTGTTTCCCTAGTTCTGGCAGATGGAACTGAGGAGCTAATGGAATGCCATGGTGCTGCTTTTTTCTTAAGTTGACCAGTGTTCATGTTGTGGTGTAGAGCTAATTCAGAGACTGGGGACGCTTCTGATACTGCTGATATTGCTGCTTGGCAATAATGGCACATGGTGATCTTGCCAGGTTAACATGACTGAATGGTACAGCCAGCAGCCTCCAGTGAGAAACAGTGTAGTTATCCTTTGCTTTAGGCAGCTATAGAAAGGCACACAAGGACTTGTGCAGCACATGGTTGGCCATGTAGCAAGGGACAAAAAGTGGAGAAAACAGACTAGAGGCTACGAGACTTCACGCTGAGTAGATCCTATTGGAGAATGTCAGGTTTCAGTTAAGCTGTTAATTTGAACCAGAAACTTCAAGTATTCTTTTAATTTTGGTTTGAATTCACCAAGGTTTTGGATTAACAGTTTATATCCTATTCTAGAAAGAGCCAAAGTGTTCAAAGTGATTTCTGGCTTTTGTACACTACAGGCTCATTCTTGAAAGTACATAATCTTTTCTTTATAGATTCCCCCGCCCTGTCACTGTGGAGCCCATGGATCAGTATGATGATGAAGAGGGACTACCAGAGAAACTAGTCATCAAAAACCAGCAATATCACAAGTATGTGCCTGCCACACGACTTGAGATGAGACTACCTATGGACTCAGACATTGACTGGTGTCTCAGTCCTAGGAGGGTGGCTTCATCAGTGCTACTAAAGGTCCTTCTTTTTTCTGTAAATGTAACCTGACTCTGGAAAGATAATTGTACATTCTGTTGTCTTGCCCTGGTTAGGTGAAAGAAAGCAGTGGGTTCTGATCCACACTGCTGGATAAGACTGACAGCCTCCACATATTTCATAAGTCTGTTTCAGTTGTTGGAATAAAAAGTTGTGTCAGTCTGAGATAACATGAGATCCCCTTGCTCATATAAGAAACTAAAGCAAAGACTCATGTTTCTTCTGCTAAGTATTGTGGAAAGTCTGTAGAGTAAACAGATTTGAACCTGCACTGAAAATTTAAGGAGTTATGTGAATAACGTTACAAGATTGTAGAGCTACACATGCGTAAGACTACAGTCTTTGAAGCCTTCCCGGTCTAATTAGGTATCATGTAATCTGAGCAGTGGGAATTAGTAAACTATGTTTGCTCATGAATTTTTCAAGGAAGAAGAAAGCTTCAGAAGCTGGGAGGCTGCATTAGGTGTAGTCATGTGCTCCAGGTGCAGAAATAAATCTGGGCAGTGTTTGCTTCTGGGATTTCTACCTATTTCTTGTTTGTTACTAACTGTTTAAAGGATCTACCATTGCATCGAACAGGGAAATGTATTTTTCTTGGTTCCTCCTTGCTCTTTTGAAACATTAACTAGGTGTACCTTGTTTGGCAGGGAGCGTGAGCAGCCTCCTCGATTTGCACAGCCTGGCAGCTTTGAGTATGAATATGCCATGCGTTGGAAGGCTCTAATAGAAATGGAGAAGCAGCAGCAAGAACAAGTAGACCGCAACATCAAGGAAGCTCGAGAGAAGCTGGAAATGGAAATGGAAGCAGCTCGCCATGAGCACCAAGTTATGCTCATGCGGCAAGGTACCACTTAAAGATAAATTACAGTATCAGAACATGGCCCTGCAACATGCAAGGGCAGGTAGCTCAGTAGACTGGCTGGAGCCCACTGAAGGTGAGTGGTGGTGTAGCTGCTTGATTTGCAATGAAGCATGATAACAGGGAATAAATGGAGATGCTACCGTGTTGCAAGAGGCTCTTTTATTCTCTTGTGTGTTATGGTTCTAGTTCAGGAGTCGTTAAGAGGTGGCATAGGAGATGAGTTTGTGCTTTTACTGTCATCTCTTACAGATTTAATGAGACGCCAGGAAGAGCTGAGGAGAATGGAGGAATTGCATAATCAAGAAGTACAAAAACGTAAACAGTTAGAACTCAGGTAAGAGGGCAGGTTATGAAATGCTGTGAATCCATAATATTATGGAATAAACCACTTTTTCAGTGCACCTAGTTTTTCACGGTGACAGTTTAATTACTACCTCAAGTGTGGCTGTTGTTTTGGACCTTTTTGTTCATAGGGTGGGTGTACAGTTGTTTTAAGATGGAATCGTTAGGAGTTTCTTCCACTGATCAGTATTTAATGACTTTGAATTTTGTGTCTCGGTTTAGCTCCTTGACTGAGGTAGATAGAAAAATGTGAATCTGCAGTGATTTGGTGGCTTCAGTGTTGCAGACTGGGAAGCCCTGTTCTAGCATCTGTGATTTGAGGGATAACTTAGTCTCAGAGGCTTCTCTCTCTATTACAGCTTTTCGTCCAGCTCCAGGAAGACCTCCAGACTACTGCTGTAATAGAAGGGGCTCGAGAACTGTCTGATATATGTGCATTATGTTGCATGTAGTCAGTACATATTTGGGAGCTGCTGTATACATAGAATCATGGAATCATTTAGATTGGACAAGACCTTTAAGGCCATCGAATCCAACTATAAATCTCATACCGCCAAGTCCAACACTAAACCATGTGCTTAAGTGCCTCATCTACACATCTTTTAAATATCTCCAGGGTTGGTGCCTCAGCTACTTCCCTGGGCAGCCTGTTCCAGTGCCTGATAACCCTTACAGGAAAGAAATTTTTCCTAACATCCAGTCTAAACCACTCCTGGTGCAACTTGAGGCCATTTCCTCTCATACTATCACTTGCGACTTGTGAGAAGAGACCAACACCCATCTTGCTAATGAGGTAGTTGGAAAGAGTAATATGTTCTCCCAAACCTCTCTTTCTCCAGGCGAAACAACCCCGGTTCCCTCAGCTGCTCCGCATGAGACATGCACTTGGATGTGCTCATGTTAGGTTTTGTAATGACTCCTTAAAACTGGAAGTGTTGGAAATGTCTTGGTGTGCATACATGTTTCTGTTTTCATCGTGAGGTACTTAATATTTTACAGCCTCAGCAAAGTAATGTTCTCAAAGTTTTACATTTCCAAACAAGACCCATCAAGCAGCACTACAACACTGTAATGCATCTGTTTGGTGCATGTTTTGCTGAAAATCCTTGGACCTCTTTTGCAGGCAGGAGGAAGAACGCAGGCGTCGCGAGGAGGAAATGAGAAGACAGCAAGAAGAGATGATGAGACGCCAGCAGGAAGGCTTTAAAGGGAATTTTGCTGATGCGGTATGAATGCTTCTATCTTTCCTTTACATCTGGACAGTGACATTAGATTTTTGCCATTCCAGAGCATGAGGCTTTCTCTGAAAGCTTGATTTGTTGGTTGAGGGACTCTATACCTTTAGTCCATTCTGCCCTAATGTTAATAGAGCTTAGTCTGAAAAATAGAGTCCCTTCAATCTTATTACAGTCTAGTCTGGAAAATATAAATACCTCGGTTACTGTTCCACTGATGTTCATATAGGATCCTCACTAGCTGTCTTGCTGTGCAGAAGAATATATGCCAAATACGTGTTCTAACAGTAACAAAGATGTATAGTCCTGAAGTACTGCTACAGAACCCTGTTAAAGTCATACACCTGGCTATAATCCCTAGCCTGCAGTCTTCTTGGTCAAGCTTAGGTGAAATGATCCCAATCAGAGGCACTGCTGCAGGCATGGTGTAATCGCTTACGCTTAAAAGTCAGTTGGTCAAGTATTGTCTTGTAATGTAAAATGTAATCTGCCTTGTAATAGCAGTATCTCTAGTTCTATAAAGAACTGTCTTAAAATTCATTTCCAGTCCTAGAAACTTCCTATTGTGAAGGCAGCTGTAGTGCTGTGGAGGAATAATGGCATTTATGTATCCTAGTGAAAAATTGGCCCCTATGCAAAGTAGCTAAGCATGTCAAACCACAAGGGCCAAAACTGAATGACTGATCTAAATGTGTGAAAACTCTGTGACCAAATGTGTGACTGGCCTAAACACTGTGTAGTAAAACTCCTGATTTCTCTAAATAATAGTGCCTTCATATGATAAATAGTGGCACTGAGACTACAGATAAAATGAGAGCCGTTCTTCAGCTCCCACTGTGGAAAAAGTAGTACCCTCACTGAAGTGAGGAGGCAATCTCAGCTTTGCAGTGAGGGAAATATGTGGAGTGTCCCCCATGATGAATTAATAAAAGAAGAATTGAACTCACTAAGTAGTATTTTAATGCAAGTGACCATGCTGTGTGTTTATGTAAGCTTGTGTTCCTTTCAACAGGACAAGCTGCTTAGAAAGTAGCAAAACTAATTCTATCTAATGTATTACTGCTGCTCAGCAGATTTTTCCATCTAGGTATCAGATATCTTTTTATGATGCTGTTTGGTAAAATCTGCACATATAGCTTTGGTGCTCGATGTTTTACTATGGTTGTGGAAAAACAGTCTTTCAGAATGAGATATTTTAAATAAGATTTGTTTGTTCAGGAATTATTATGTTAAGGTAGCTCAGATCTTTTGAAACTTACCCTAGTAGTTACTTTTTACAGTTTTCAGCATTAAAACCCCAGAACTCACTGAGTTTGTATACGTTTGTATAAATTTTTTAGAAGCCTGATTTTTTTATAATGGCTCTTTTTCCAGAGGGAGCCACCAGACATGCGAATGGGACAGATGGGTATGGGAGGTAAGAGTATTCTGTGGCCACATGTACCTGTGTGTGTTCCTTTCTTCCTTTATAAAATCTGTACATTTTTGAATAGTCTTATTTTATGGGCTTCTTATTTGGAAACTCAATCATAGTAATCTTCTCCCAGTTCAGTAACCGGAATTGTTCATGTGATAGGAAACATAACATAATTTGGGTACAAGGCAATGCTGTACATTTGTGAAAGACTCAGTTCAGTAAGCAAAATATTTGATTGAAGTTGCTATCAGACTCATTGTGTACTTCAGAAGTTTGTATTGATACAGAAACTGGTAAGATGTGGTGCTAGACCTTGAGCCCAGAAAATGATCTTGGTTACTTGATATTTTGACTAAACAGAATTTCAGGCCACACATACAAGAACAAATGAAAAGGTGGTAGAAGTTTAGTGGTTAATGAAGATGGTGACTGTTAGAGTCTGCTATGGTTTCAAATAATACTGGAATGCAAGATCAAAGCTGGTTAATAGACTAGGACTCTTGTTGTGGAATATAGCACTGCTGGGGGCTTATGCACCATTTTGTGACTCTGGAGTGATGAGCAGACCCCAGTCACTGTGTCTTCCCAGGACTATTCTCCAGTTTTCTTCTCTAGGTACCATTGGTATGAACAATAGAGGAGCTATGGGTGGTACCAATGTTCCAGCTGCTGCACCTCCAGCAACTGGTCCTGGAGCTATGATACCTGATGGAGCCATGGGAATGGTAACGTATTTCCATCTCCTTTTGGTACACACCTTTTAAATGCAGATTGTGGTTTCCATTTTTAAGCACTATGCTGCTGAAGTTGAAACTTCATTGGCCACATAGATTTGTTGCTTAACTCCTGTTGAAGTCTTTAGAGGTTAATCTTGCCGTGATACTAGTTGATAATTTTCAAGAAATTGAGCAAAGTTTAATAACTACTTACTTACTTCCGAGACAGATAGCGCTAAAGTGTTTGTTAAAAAGTTCTTAGCAATAATATATAGTTATTTTTTTAAATGGCGTAATAAGCACTTTGTGGAATGAAAGTGTTTTGGGAGTAGATTCTTGCAGGCATAAAGTGAAGCTTTCAGTAATGTTCTATCTGTCACCAGTTTTGAAAACAATTATCTCCTATGCTAATAGGCTAAAATGAGTATGGTAAAGTGACTATGCTAAAATGAGTTCAGCTAACTTGCTAGGAAGTAAAGAACAAAGATTCAATGGAGGTTATGCTTCATAGAATCATAGAATGGCCTAGGCTGGAAGGGACCTTAGAGATCATTTAATCCAACCTCCCTGTCATGGGCAGGGACGCCACCTATCAACTAGACCAGGCAACACATGGGGACCAAGTGGGAATCGAACCCGCGACCTCGGTGTTGTCATTGTCATCAGCACTGCGCTCAACCCACTTATTTATCTGCCATTTTTAATTTCTATTAATTTCATTTTAAACTTTACTGCAGAGCTTTACAATGGACCATGGCTTCTGTGGCATCCGTCACTCCTCTCTGTCAAAGAGAGGATTGATCCTCTCAGTATCAGCACTTCCAGTCAGCAGCAGAAACTACAGCAGTCATAGTGAAGTTTGTTCTGAAAGTTCATCTTCCTTTAGCATTTTATATCAATTGGTCTAATAAATTTCCTGCAAACCTTCCTACTTAGACTTCTTGATCTATCGTGACTGCTATGTCACAGATTTTATTTTTTTTTCTCGTAAAGAACAGTTTTATTCGGCTATGAGCTTTGGTACCTAAGAGGTTAAGGGAATGCATACTACATAAGGAAATTAAGAATGGGAGGTGAGTTCAGATCAGTATTATGAAATAGTAACATTTAGACGAAAAAGCAAGAAGCTGTTTCTCTAATGGTCAGAAATATTAGTACTGTAGATGACAGTTTTCAGAAAGACTATATATACCAGTTATGATGTGCATGTGTCATGTTACATTGCATATGTATGTAATGCTGCTGTAAACCTGTGGACAAAGCATAAATGGAGCCTTAGATCCTGGTGTAAAGCAGCTCTGCTCAGTGTAGTCACTTGGCCCCAGTCTGGGGAAAAAGAAGAGGCAGTCTTTGCCTCCAGTACCTTCCCCAAAGGAAGTACCATGTGCACCATGATGACACTCAAGCGGTGGAGCAGGTTACCCAAAGAGGTTGGACAGTCTTTATTTTTGGATGTTTGCAAGACCCAACTGGATGAAGCTGTGACTAACCTACTCTGACCTCATAGCCGACTCCACTTTGAGCGGCAGATTGGACTAGACACCTCCTGAGGTACTTACCAACCTGAATTATCCTTTGATCATCTTCTCCCTGTTGAAAGCAAGAGGCTGCTCGATAGCACTAACCCCGCTGGAAGATGAAGCAAAGGAATGGAAGTAACAGGATACAATCAGGGCACAAGACCAGTATTGCATACTTATTTTGGAATTGGAGTATTGTGTACACCTGGATTGCGATAGTGCTGTAGTATCAGCTGCCCCTCATTTACATTCGGTTTGGATGAAGTAATATGGTGGACATAGGAAGCTCTTCTTTCCTGGAGTGCATTACTCACGTGCTCCACAGCAGAGTGCTAGTCTGAGATGGTTCCAGTATGCTTGGCTACATATTATGTGGGGAAGAGACTTGGTCCTGCTGTGGTCCTATCAGTGCAGCTTTGGGGATATTTTTGGTGGGGTGAAGGTTAGTAGTGAGGTCAGCTGGAATTGTGGAATCCTAGTAGAATTCTCATGTGATTTGTAACTGCCCTTTCTTCCTTGTTTTTCTTCCTGCTGCTTCTGCATTTGTCCTCGTTACAAGACTCCACCACCCCCTGCAGATCGCTTTGGCCAGGGCAGCGCAATGGAAGGCCTCGGAGCAATGGGAGGGAACCCACCTGCCTTCAACAGAGGAAATCCAGGGGGTGATTTTGGCCCTAACAAGCGTCGCAGATACTAACAGGATTAAAGCTACCCCCTGCACACACCCCAAAGAGGAAAGGAATCTTGGCAGACCATACAGGGTTCAGCTAGGGGGAGGAGGAATATTAAAAATAGTTAATTAGGGCCTTTTTTTGTAAAGCTACTTTAGGACAAGGAGAGTGCAGCCTGACTGGTAAAGGTTTTAGAAAATTTAATGTGGTGCATTCCTATAATTTCAGTATGAAAAATGGATTCTGGGAGGCTGCCATGGTTGTTCAGTAAAGTTAAAATCAGGCAAGGATCCTAATGCCTCGACCATTCCAGGTTTCCTATTTGCAGTTGGAGGCCTGAAACTAAACTAGATAAAATTGCAGTATGTCTTGGCATTTTTTTTGGCATAGTGTACATTGCTTGAGAGCACAGGGAAGTCTCTGGAGAACTAGGGCAGCATCTGGGGGGCTTTGCAGCCCCCACGATTCTGTAAATTTATGTAGTTCCAAATGATCTGTCATGTAGTGAATCAGGGGAATTTTTATGTTAATTTTTTTTTTTTCCTTCTAACGTGTAGTTATTCTTCTTATCTGGACCACTTGTTTCTTTAAAGTAGTTGACTGCCATGTGCAGTCTGAATGGCTGGGAGGCTTTTGTTTGGATGGATTTTTTGATAACGTGTTGTATCACTGTTTATTTTTACTGGTAGTAAAGTACAATCTATTGGACAAAGATACTGTATCTTATGCTGAGGATTTAACTGAAACATGTTTGTATAACCTTAACCTTGCCTGTCTTTTGTGTAGAAGTACTACAAGATCTTTCATTTAGTGTAAACTGTTTGAACCCAAGCTGTAATTGTCCCACTAACAATTTTGAGTTTGTCTGAGGAATGTTGCAAGAATGCATTATTAAAGTGGATTTTAAGCCTTTTTTATCTGGTGTGTTGTTTTGGGTTTTTTTAATAAAAAAGTGTACATGTGGATTGAAGTCAATCAAACTTAGATTATGGCACTTGAGTTCTTGGAACTGCTCTTTCTATAAAGAGGATGTTCAGACCGTGAGAATTTTCTAACAGTTCCCCTTGTCACAGAATGAGTTTTATTTGTGTGGGGGAATGAGACCTACAGCTTCAGTGTCTCAGAATAGGAGGGAGCTCTTGATGAGCCTGGGATGTGTATATTGTAGATTCAGAGAAGCTATACTCAAGACTTGTTCGTATGTCACTGAGTATGGAGTTCAATTTGTGTGTTACCTGCATTAGTACAAAGTTGACTCTTTTTTCTGCCATGTGTTGCAGTTGCCTCTGGCTGCAATGCAGATCTTCCTGCAGAGGTATGAACTCCTGTGCTGGGGCAGGAAGTAGAGGCCTTGTAACTTGGTGGCAGCAGTAATGCTTTATCCTGTGTAATACATGAGGGAATCTGTATGGACAGGAACCTTCTGTGAGTTGTGTTCTTGAGCTGAAGCTCTTGAGTTGAGATTGGGGAGAGGGGAGCAGAGAGAAGCTTAGAAGGAAATTTAGGTGGAAAAGAGAGGGAGAAAGTTAGCCTAAGAGTGTAAGGAGCTGCCTTACAGACTTTAAGAAATAGTAGGGAAGATGAAAACATTTTCAGATGCCTGATGTTACCAAGGCAATAACCTTAAAAAAAAATAGGGTTTGGTCCTGTAGGTACTCTGTAAGAAGGTGAAGCTGTGGTTTTAGCTGGAGCCATAGTTATAGCCAGAACTATAGTTTTAGCTGATGTGTAGGAGACTTAATATGCTTGAGCAAGCAGAATCAATAGGAGGATGTAGGTGTGAGACCAAGGTATTCTAGAAGGGGAGCTTATCCCCAATGACAGGATGCTCTTATCTTCAAAGACAGAATGCCCCAGGACTCCCAAATGCCCTCAAGATATACAGAACAACCCTAGGCCAGCCTTGGGAGTCTCTTAACAAAGACAAAGAGTTAACTTAATGGAGCCCATCAAGAGGACACCCCGATGAAGATGATCGTGAGGAAGTAAAACGGCCACCAGAGACCCCTGATGACCACCAAAAGACTATATTGCATATGCGGGAGTGGGCACCAACATATGTTAATGAGTTCTTGGAAATTGTATGAATATGTGTATCTAAACTGTGTAAGCTACACATGCATTTAGCCCTTCACAGGGAAGACACTAGGTGTATCCCCTGTGTGCCCAGCACTGCAATAAAGAATACCTGCTTAATAGACATCAAAGCTATTAAGTTCTGATTTCAGCCTTTTCATGGCATCATAG
>NW_009724336.1:15359-22531 GCF_000703405.1 Apaloderma vittatum
GGGAAAGATGAAATAATCATTCTGGATGTTTTTATTTACCCCTGTCATTTGATGGCTTGTAATTAGCGCAGAATGGGATAATTGATGAAAAGCTCAGTTGAAGAGAGACTGCAGCTGATGCTCTTTAATTTTTCTTTTGCTTATTTTGTTTTCCACATTTGAAATCATCAGCACTAGTAGCTAGCTTGCTGAGGCAATACAGAATTTAATGGTGATTATCAGTGGGATTGTGACTTACCTGTAGGTACAGTATGAAGAGTTTGGTGATGTTTTTCACCTGGCACATTTGCTAGGATAGCTAAATATTACACAATCTCAAGTTGCCAAGAATGCTAATTAGGATTTTTGTTGCCCTGTGGAAAGGATGCACGTGTTCTTGGGGGTTGTGTCTGGAACATGGCCTGCAGATATTCACTAGTTGCAAGAATCAAAGATAAATCTTAAAAGTCTGACTTGTAGCAGATAATTTTGTCACATCAAAGCAGCAGACAAGCATTTTTTTCTGTCACAGTGCATCCCACTAGAAGCTGTCATTTCTCATAAAAATCTACAAGTGGTGGAATATGCTAAATTACTTTAGGTAGCTACGTCTGGGAGCTGAAAGAAGGAAGTGATTTCCTGTGGCATTCCCTTTTCTGTCTTGATCATGGCTTGAGTACCTGCTTGTCTTCATGGTGATTTCACCTGCGTGCCAGAGGTAGCCAAAAGGAGAGGAAGAAAGCAGGGAGCTCAGCCAGGCACAGCACTGCCTTTGGGACCCTCCCTCACTGCAGCCTGGTTTCTCTACTTGACCTGAGCTCAGAGTGTCCGTGCTTTAAGGCAACAGGACCCTCCAAAAGAAAACCTGTAAACCCCCCCATTCTCCACCCTTTCAGACTGGTTTGGGGGGGCAGGTTTCTATTATGGATACCAGCTGATGATGAGAAAACTGAGTCTTAGGAGTAGACTAAACTACTTTCTTTTTGGACTGGTTCCTGTTGCAGACCAAAGTGCACTTTTTGATGAGGAATATTGCATGCATTGTCAGAGTGAGCACTGGAGTAAATGGGCTCCTTTAGCAGCTCATTTCTGAGGAAATTAAATTTTCTTTGGGATCAAGACACTGCCTGAACTGTATGACAAAATTCCCATCAGCTGAACAACTGATCACTGTTTGAAGGTGTAATTTTTCAGTGAGACCAGAATGTAACCCAAGCTGTAGAAGGGCAGTGTTCTTGAATGGAGAGATGATGATTGCCCACATCTCCATCTCTGACGGTTTCTTGGTCTTTTTCAAACCTATTCTCTGACATACTGAGTACAATCAGTGCAGACTCTTGGACAGCAGCAGAAACATAACCCCTGAGCAGTGCTGTGAGGAGTGGCCAGGCAGAACTTCTGCTGTAGAATTGCTCAGCACATATTCTTACAGGGGGGATTTTGTTTCCCAAATAACTAAAGCATGAATCCTGCCTACTAGCTTTGTGTAGCAGTAATATGTATGTCTGGCATTTTCCTTCTCCTAACCAGCTTTTTGTGTGGAGGAACTAGTCCATGCTGTAGAAATGCACTCCCTTCCTGCTGCCCCGGGCTCCACAGAACATCCCAAATTAAAGGGTCAGATGTGAACTGGGTTTCTCTCCCTGGAGGCATCTAACACGTTCTCCCCAGAGCTCTGGGGGGCTATTTTACACTGACCCTGATTGTTCAAGTGCAAGCACCTTAAGTTGGGTTTGAGAATCATTTGGTCCTTTTTTTTCTACCTGCTTTTACTTCTGTTATATGTCAGTGCACATAAACCAAACAGGCTTTATTTTTAATTCTTAGCTGGTCCATTCCTTGCAAGCTGTTTCAAAGGTGCTGGTCACAAGTGTCCCTGCTTGGCCAGCTTATACAGCAATTCTTCTTTGCTTGGATCTCTGCCCCAGAAGGGTGGATTCAGCAATGCAGACCTGTGGCACAAATGCAACTGCCAGAAGCCACAGCTTCAGACTGGATGCCATGTGATGGATGTGCAGTCCAGCATGCTCTTTGCCATCACCTGAACCTCATCTCCTCTTTTTCCTAATTTTTGAAGCATGAGCTTAGAGTCTCCCTGGTGAGCTCCAAAATTTCGGCAAGGGGTCATCCTAACTCTGGACTTTGGAGATCCCCTTGGGGTGGCAGCAGATCCTGCAGGATGTTTTAAGGGGATTAACTAGGTTAAATAAACATTGTAGGACAGGGATGGGTTTACATCAGCCATGGTGGACCCTGTGGATTCTCCTCCGAAGCAGACTGCTTGGGCAGCTGTTGTCTGCAAGGACCTGCCCTTTACACTGTCTGAGAGTGCCAAGGGCTTACATCGAACCCAATTCCTGAGCAGAAACACTCTCAAGGTGTTGTGTGCTCTGTCAGGTCGAGGCAGCACCCAATATCTGTAAATGGGAACAAGAAGATGCTTGGAGGAACTAAGTAAAACCTTTGATTTCAAGAGGGTTTCTTGTTTGTAGAGAGAAACCCTTGACTCCCAGAGTGAGAGTAGGGAGTCCAGGCAAACCCTTCCTGGGTATGGGGGCCCTATGTAACAATTTTCACTTTTCTTCTCTGATGACAATGATCATCCAGGGGGCAGATTTCATCCCTGGATTAAACAGGACCCTGCACTGAAGGATGTCTTGGCCACATGCGCTGCTTTTGTCCACTGATGCCTCTGTCTAATGTACAGTCATGCCTTTTGGGGCTGGGGAAATCAGCACAAGTTTTGCCCTGTGTAGGACTCAAAGAAAGAAAAGGTTGTCTCAACATTGCAAAGATGCATAGATTGAAACTGCAAGGCTCATCACAACAAACTGCTGCTGTAGTAATTAACCACCTCTTTGCAACGTTAGTAGTGACTAACACCTGCGAGGCCTTGAAGATGGCTTGGTCAGTAGGTCTTTTGCAACATTTTGCCAGAGAATATGGAACCTCCAAGGTCGAGTGCCAGACTCCCAAAATTATATAACCAACAACCAAAGATGCATGCACGTGCAGTGGGGGTTACCAGCAGTCATACTGAGGAAGGCAACTTGAAGAGGACCCCCCGAAAAAGGGGACTGCATGTGCAGTACAGGTGACTGTGAGGAGGAGTTTATGCAAAGAAATTCCAAGAAAATGTAAATCAGTTCCTGTGAAAAGGTGGAGAAAAGGTGGGGACAGCGGGAATAAAAGAAATGCAGACCAGTACCTGGTTGGAATATTCTCCCATCAATGATGTCGGACCTGCGGGATGCCGCTGGACTCTGTGGTGGTACTGGTTTCTTCTTCTTCTTTTGCCTTTCTCTTTCTAGCCCTCCCCCCTCTTTTTTCTGCACTTGGAGAATAAACACTCAAAGGAAAATACAACACTGACCTTGTTTGGGTCTTAATTTCACCTCTGGGATCATTGCAGCCCGACTAAGTACAATTTGGGACGAGAAATCCGGGGACTCTGGAAAATCTCTTCCCTTCTTTTTAACAAAACTTTCCTCTGCTTCTATAAATGCTAAAGAAATAGCAGTTGGTCAAGAGGAATCACAGGTTGCCCAGAGCTGAATGTGAACATGAGGGTGATGCTGATGTGTCCCAGCCACACACTAGCAGGATAGCAGGTGCTAGGAGGTCCTTTGCCTACCCCAGGTGTGGAGTCACCCTGCAGAAGCCGTTCCTTCTGCTGAATGCAGCAGCAGGACAGAAATGCCTCTCGAGATAACATAGGGACTAGGTCCTGTCAGCTGCTGAGCTGCTATGTCCATCTTTAGCCTGCTCTCGAGTTACCAGCCACCTCCTCCAGCTGTCTCCAAAAATAGGCAAAGTCACCTCCCAGCTCCTGAACTGCAAACTGCGGAGAAGCAGAGGGGTGATCACAGGCAAGGATGAGATAGATGGGATTTTTGTGGAAAGAGTAAGACAGCACAACTACACCTGAGCTATGGCGTCACTGTGCTACAACAAGGGCTGCGGGCAGAGGTTTGATCCTGAGCACAATGTCAAGGGTAAGTGGGCTCATCTGCCAAGTGGAGATGTGTGAATGCATGTTACTTTCCCAGTCTGTGGCCTCAGACGCCATGCCACGGCCTGAGCTGCCAAGCAGATTTGAGCCAAGCCCAGCATAGGCAGCCCTCACGGCAGAAGCTGGCTCAGGAGCTGCTGCGTGTCATGGGTGCCTTATGGGCAGGATTGTTCCTCCTAAAGAGTTCTGCCTAATTTTCCCTTTTCAGATTCCTGCCTTTATCACCCGGGCTTCCCCATCTTCCATGATGCCCTGAAGGTGAGTGGGGCAGAAGCTGGGGCTGGAGTTGCAGGGAAGGACCTGCCCGTAGCTGACCAGTATCTTATCTCATGGTGCCTAGGGCTGGTCTTGTTGCAAGAAACGCACAACAGACTTCTCTGAGTTCCTCTCCATAAAGGTGAGTGACCTGCCAGCCCAAGTGCACCCGCTGCTCCTCCATCTTCTCCTCCTTGTCCTTGCCCTGTCTTGTCCTGTCGCATTGTAGTGGTTTGACGCTGGCCAGTGGCCAGCTGCCCATGCAGCTCCTCTATCACCTCCCCCTTCTCTGCCAGACAGGGGGAGAAAATATAAGGAAGGGCCTATGGTTTGAGATAAGGACAGGGAGATCACCTGCATCAACCATCCTGGGCAAAACAGACTTGATTTGGGGGAAATTATCTAAATTTATGAAAGAACAAATCAGAAAAGAGTAGGGAGAAATAAAACCAAATTTTAAAAATAAATAACACCTTCCTCCCATCCCTCCCTTCTTCCCAGGCTTAACACCAATCCCAATTTATCCACCTCCTCCCCTCAAATGGCACAGGGGGACAGGGAATGGGGGTTGTGGTTAGTTCGTCTGATGTTTTCTCCAGCGCTCCTTCTTCCTCTGGGGGAGGACTCCTCACGATTCCCCTGGGCTATTGTGGGATCCCTTTCATGGGAGACGATCTTTACACACCTTTTTCCGATGTGAGTCCTCTCAAGAGAGATAGTTCTTCACAAACTGCCCCAACATGAGTCTCTTCATGGGGTGCAATCCTTCCGGGGGAAACTGCTCCAGTGTGAGTCCACTGTGGCATTACAAAAGTCCTGCCACCCAATCTGCTCTGGCATGGGCTTCTCTCTCTCCACGGGCTACTGGGGCTGGCAGCAACCCGCTCCAGCACGGGCTTCTCATGGGACTACAGCCCCCTTCAGGCACCCACCTACTTTGGCGTGGGGTCCTCCATGGGCTGCAGGGGGACAGCCTGCTTCACCTCTTCCCACCGCTTCTTCACTGACCTTGGTGTCTTCGTATATTCTCGCTCCTCTCTCTCTCTGCCAGTTGCTGTGTGGCGTTTCTTAAATATGTTTTCACAGAGGCGCTCCTATCCTGTCATTACTGACAGTTTCAGCCTTGGCCAGCGGTGGGTCCATCTTTGAAGCTGGCTGGCATTGGCTCTATAGGACCTAGGGGAAACTTGTAGCAGTTTCTTGAAGAAGCCACCCCTACAGCCCCCTGCCACCTAAATCCAGCCAGGCAAACCCAATACACTCATCTGCATCCTGCACCAAGGTTGCCCCCTTTCCCCTGACAGATGGGAATTTTCTATCTGCTTCCAAGGAGCATGCAAGCAAGGATGCTGCTCCTGAAGTGTGGGGCCAGTGCTCCCAGAGAAGGGTGCCAGAAAGGCCTGGTGTCCCCCACCAGGATCCTATGGGATGAACACTAATGCCTCAACCAGCAGAACAGCTGTGAATGTCTGAGCAGAGGCCCAGGGATGTGTGGGAGACTCTTGCTGCCAGACTGGGATGCAATGGAATTGAAACCTGTCTGCCATAGCCCTGGTGATGCTGTCACAGTGTCTTGTCCCTGGAAATCCCTGCAGATGCAGCCCCTGCCCTGGTGCTGGGTCAGAGCCCGTCCCTGCAGGACACAGAGCCACCAGAGCATGGCAGCTCACAGGGTTTTGGAGCAGCTGCCAGGGTAGGGAGGGCAAAGCAGGCCTCAGGCTTGCCTCTGCTGCTCAGGGTTGCACAAAAGGGTTTCATAGCAAGGAGAAGACCCCTGAGCCTTTCAGTCAAGAGAAGACCTCAGACAAGTTGAAGAACAAACTAGTGGAGGACCTCATCATCCGAGGACACAAATCAGCTGAGAAGATGCAGCAGGAAAGACCAAGGTGAGAAGAGTTCAGCTAAGAATGTTGCCCTGTTGTGTATTTCCTCTGCATGTGTCCTGCCCTGCAGCTTCCTCAGGAGAGGCAATGACATTTAAATTGAAAAAACACCCCACAATCCACTCAGCCTTTATTGCTCTTTCCCAGCTCTGATGAACCAAGACAACTGCTGCCAATTAAAGTATCCAGGTCTCTGGAGCAGTCACTGGAGAAACTGAACCTGTCCTCCAATGACAAGGCACCTGAGGGCAGTTGCACAGGTAGTAATGAGCTGATGGATGGCAGTGGAGGTGCACATTCTTCATGGGGTTTTGCGTGGCAGGTTCAGTGCAGGATGGCAAGTGCTGCATACTCAGCCACATGTAACCCCACAGAGCTGTGTCTTGGAGGGGCATTGCAATGGGCTGTGCTTAGGGGCTGTGTGTGCCAAGCTGAGGAGCTGACAACAGGGCCATTGGGAGAGTTTGGAGGCAGGTGCATACAGCACTTGCCCCAGAGTGAAGCTATGTTGTTCTCACAGGGGAGGTGGCTGCCCAGGTGAGAGCTGGCACCAGCTGCAAGAATGCTGCCTGTAAGGCGGTGAGTAGCCAGCAGGGTCCTGTCTTTGCATGATCCTCACTGCATGGCTGGGAGCATCACAAGTTTGGCATGGGGGCTTATCTCCCAGCTGTCACCAGGTGCAGGGCAGGATGCTGGGTGGGTGGGAAGTGGCAGTGTCCACTGGCTCTGTATGCTTCTGTTCATCCCATCCCTGGAGTACTCTATCGTCTGTCAGCCACATTCCTGCAAGAGGCTTCCAGATTCCTGTATGGGTAGTATATTTGTGTTTCACTGCTCTTAATTGCTTGCAATGAAATACAGCACATATTCAGGATATAGGCATATAGGTAAAATGCATGTAGAATAATTCCCACCTGCATTTGATTAATGCAGCACAGTCCACTTTCTCTCTTGCCCCAGGGCTGCCTCATGTAGGGCTGGCATGCTTCGAAAGCAGCAGAGGAGAGTCAGCAGGGAAGAAAAGTTGGGAGGTGGATGAGCAC
>NW_009724336.1:22545-22748 GCF_000703405.1 Apaloderma vittatum
GGTGGGGGGGGGGGGCCGGGAACAGCGCCTTCCACCTCAGAGTGAATTTCTGTGATATCCAAACTTGCCCACTGTCCTTGTGCTGCCCAGCCCTAGTCTGGGACTAGAATGTGTTTGGAAAAGGGCATATGGAAAGGCTGCTGCCAGGTTTGTAGGGATGACGCTCATGCTCTGGCAAGGCTGGAGTGGCTGGCGTGGCAGCA
>NW_009724336.1:22779-26949 GCF_000703405.1 Apaloderma vittatum
CCAGCAGGACACAGAGGCCATTGCTGGGCTGTTGGCTGGGCATAGTTGCAGAGGAAGTCCTCACAGATGCTGGATCTAGTGAAAAGGTGATGTTGGGCATTGTGCAGCACCCTATGTAAGGACAGGAACCAATGGGTAGAACGTGGCTGTGCCATGCTATGCTGTGCCAGAGGCACAGCCAAAACTTTTGTCTGCTTGCTCCACAGATCTATCAAGGCCTGGATAGTAACACAGAAGTTTGTACTTTCCATCCTGGTGTTCCTGTCTTCCATGAGGGGTAAGAAACAACCCTTTACTGGGGAGCAAACTGACCCTGCTGAGAATTGAAAGTGCCACATCACAAGGTTTTGTGGCCTTAACAACAAGAACAGTGCAGTTGTGGGTGACATCTCCCTGGGTAACAGGTGGGCAGGGGGAGCAGCTGGTCCTGAGCCTCTCTCTTCCACCATCCCAAAGCCTGTTGTGGTCTCATCTCCTGCTCCCACGGATGGTCCCCACTGAGGTCACCCCACTCTCCCCAGGATGAAGTACTGGAGCTGCTGTGGAGTCAAAACGATGGACTTCAATGCCTTCCTAGCACAGCCAGGCTGCAGCAGTGGGCAGCACTGCTGGATGCAGAAAGAGGTAAGGGGGCTCTTGGCAGGGGTGACTTACGGGAACAAAGTGCTATTAGTAGCATCCAAGGAGTGTTCCTTCCCTTGCTTTGCATTGAAACCAGTTTCTGCATTTAATTGAAGGAAGGACTGGCCACTTGGGTGGAAGATAAGTCTGTGGTCAGAGGATGTAGAGAGGCAATTAGGAAAGCTAAGGCCTCCTTGGAATTAAACCTTGTGATGGGAGGTCAAAGACAATAGAGAGGGCTTCTTCAAATACATTGCGGGCAAAACTAACACTAGAGGCAATGTAGGCCCACTGCTGAATGAGGTGGGTGCCCTGGAGACAGAAGACAGAAAGAAGGTAGAGTTACTGAATGCCTTCTTTGCCTCTGTCTATACTGCTGGAGACTTCCCTCAGGAGCCTCAGTCTCCTGAGGTCTCAGAGGAAGTCAGGATAAAGGAGGAGTTTGCCTTGGTTGATGAGGACTGGGTTAGGGATCAGCTGGGCAATCTTAACATCCATAAATCCATGGGCCCTGATGGGATGCACCTGCAGGTGCTGAGGGAGCTGGCGGAAGTCATTGCTAGGCCACTCTCCATCATCTTTGGTAAGTCATGGGCAACAGGAGAGGTGCCTTAGGCCTGGAGGAAAACAAATGTCACTACAGTTTTCAAAAAGGGCAAGAAGGAGGACCTGTGTAACTACAGACCAGTCAGCCTCACCTCCACTAATAGAAAGGTGATGGAACAACTTATCCTCAGTGCTGTCTCTGGGCATATCATAGAATCATAGAATGGCATAGGCAAGGATAAGAAGGTCATTAGAAACAATCAGCATGGCTTTGCCAAGGGGAAGTCAGGTTTGACGAAATTGATAGCCTTTTATGAAGATGTAAGCAGGTGGATGGATGGTGGCTGTGCAGTGGCCGTGGTTTATCTGGATTTCAGTAAAGCATTTGACACTGTCTCCCACAGCATCCTCGTAGCTAAACTGAGGATATGTGGTCCGGATGATCAAGTAGTGAGGTGAGTCATCAACTGGTTGAAGGGAAGAAGTTAGAGAGTTGTGGTCAATGGGTCTGAGTCTAGTTGGAGGCCTGTACCTAGAGGAGTCCCTCAGGGATCGGTACTGGGACCAGTACTATTCAATATAATCATCAATAACCTAGATGAGGGAACACGGTGCACTGTCAACACTTCTGCAGATGACACAAAACTAGGAGGAGTTGCTGACACACCAGAAGGCTGTACTGCCATTCAGTAAGACCTAAACAGGCTGAGGAATTGGGCGGGAAGAAATTTAATGATATACGACAAGGGCAAGTATAGAGTTTTGCACCTAGGAAAGAATAACCCCATGTACCAGTATAGGCTGGGGATTGACCTATTGGAGAGCAGCATAGGGGAAAGGGACCTGGGCTCCTGGTGGACAGCAGGATGGCCATGAGCCAACAATACATCCTCGTGGACAAGACGGCCAATGGAATCCTGGGGTGTGTTAGAAGGAGTGTGGCTCATAGGTCGAGAGAGGTTCTCCTCCCCCTCTATTCTGCCCTGGTGAGGCCACATTTGGAATATTGTGTCCAGTTCTGGGCCCCTCAGCTCAAGGACAGGGAACTGCTTGAGACAGTCCAGCGCAGAGCCACAAAGATGGTTAAAGGGGTGGAACATCTCCCTTATGAGGAAAGGCTGAAGGAGCTAGGTCTCTTGAGGTTGGAGGAGGTTAAGGGGTGATTTTATTAATGTTTATAAATGTGTAAAGGGTGAGTGTCAGGAGGATGGAGCCAGGCTCTTCTCAGTGATGTCCAATAACAGGACAAAGGGCAATGGGTGCAAGCTGGAGCATCGAGGTTCCACAGAAACATTAAGAATAACTTTTTCACTGTGAGGGTGACAAAGCAGTGGAACAAGCTGCCCAGAGAGGTTGTGGAGTCTCCTTCTCTGGAGACATTCAAAAACCACCTGGGCGCATTCCTGTGTGACCTAGTCTAGGTGATCCCACTTTGGCAGAGACTGTTGTGGGTATTTATTGCAGGCCACGTGATCAGGATGAGGAAGCTGATGAGGCCTTCTACTGGCAGCTGGAAGTAGCCTCACAATCACAGGCTCTGGTCCTCATGGGGGGTTTCAAGCACCCCAATATTTGCTGAAAAGACAATACAGCTAGGCATGCTCAGTCCAGGAGCATCCTGCAGAGCATTGAGGATAACTTCCTGATACAAGTGGTAGAATAACCTAACAGGAGAGGTGCACTGCTGGACCTTGTACTAATAAACAAAGAAGGACTTGTTGAGGATGTGAAGACTGGGGACAACCTTGGCTGTAGCGACCAAGAGATGGTGAAGTTCAGTATCTGGTGTGGAAGAAGTAAAGAAAAACTAGAATCACAACCCTGCACATCAGAAGAGCTAAGTTTAGTCTTTTCAAAGATCTGCTCAGTGGAATATTACGGGTCAGGGCTCTAGAAGGTGTGGGTGTCCATGAGAACTGGTCAATATTCAAACACTACTTCCTCCGAGCTCAAGACTGGTGCATCCCTATGAGTAAAGAATCGAGCAGAGGAGGAAGAAGACCTGCATGGATGACTAAGGTTCTTCTGGAAAAAAAAAGTAAACAGAAGAAGGAAATTTACAGAATGTGGAAAACAAGACTATCCACTTGGGAGGAATATAGTTAGCGAATGCAGGATGCAACAAGGAAAAGCTAAGACCCACCTCAAACTGAATCTGGCGAAGGGCATCAAAGACAACAAGAAGAGATTTTTTTTCAGTATATCAACACAAAAAGAAAGACTTAGGAAAATGTGGGTCTGCTGATGAATGAGGTGGGTGCCTCAGTGGCAGAATACACAGAGAAGGCACAGTTATTGAATGCCTTCTTTGCTTGAGTGTTCACTGCTAAAGACAGCTCTCATGAATCCCAGACCCTGGGGACAAGGTTAGAGATCACTTAGCCAAACTGAACATCCCATAAATCTGTAGGCCCTGATGGGATGCACCCACGAGTGCTGAAAGAGCTGTCAGATGCTGTTGCTATGTGACTCTCCATCATCTTTGAAAGTCATGGAGAACAGGAGAGGTGCCTGAGGACTGGAGGAAGGCCAGTGCCACTCCAGTCTTCAAAAAGGGCAGAAAGGATGACCCAGAAAACTACAGACCGGTTAGTCTCACCTCTGCCCCTGGAAAGGTGATGGAACAAGTAGTGCTGAATTTCATCTCAAAACATTTGGAAGAAAAGAAAGTTATTGGGAGAGGTCAGCATGGATTCACCAAGGAGAAATCATTCTTGATCAATCTGATAGCCTTCTATAATGTCATAACTGGCTGCTTAGATGAGAGGAGAGCAATAGATGTCATCTACCTTGACTTCAGCAAGACTTTTGACATAACATCTTAATTAGGAAACTCTGGAAATGTTGGTTAGACAAGTAGACAGTGAGGTGGGTAGAGAGGTGGTTGAGTAACAGAGCTCACAGGGTTGTGATCAACAGTGAAGGGTTGAGCTGGAGGCCTATAAACAGCAGTGTTCCTCAGGGGTCATTACTGATTCCAGTCTTATTTAACATATTCATCGA
>NW_009724337.1:0-3956 GCF_000703405.1 Apaloderma vittatum
ATATAATATATATTAATATATTTTAAAGGTAAATGGACTTCACAGTGCTGGAGTCTCTTGATTTTGTTCGTGCTACAGCTAATGATGCGCCTCATTTTGCTGGGTGATACACCCCTGGAGGTACGAAAATCTGCCCTTTACACCCAGAAGATGAGCACCTCCTTAACGACTGAAACAATTGTGCCTGAAAACACGGTCTTAAAGCTGTGCTGTGTTTTCTGACTCATTTCCTTAGGTGAATTTGAATTGGCAATAGGAGTTCTATTAAATGATGCAGAAGACCAGTGAGCCCACTTTGGGAGCAGCTGGGTTTGCTGGAAGGCTGTTTCGTGATGCAGTTGGGTGTACAGGATTCACAGGTCACCCCAACCACAGGTCTGGTTTGTTCTTCACACAGGTGTTTTTTTGTTTTTTTTTTTTTTTTTTTTTTGGCAATATCAGTGCTCTGATCCTGGCTCTGCAGCCAGGCAAGGATTGCTCCACTGAAGATGCAGGAAAGAGTTAATTTTCTAAATTTGGAACGTTATCTGTCATGTGCGACTGCTCTGTAATTACGACTTTTTCTGCTTCTTAGAAAAAGGTTATTACAAGAACCTTTTAATCTAAAAGGCCAATTATATTAAAACAGTGACTTCCATACTTAGATCCCCCTTTATACACATGCTATTGTGTTTGGTATAAATTTAGCAAATTATATGGAAGGTTTGCTTAGTGGAAGCTTAAAAATGTGATTACGACTTGCACAGATGTAAGCATGAACGGTCTCAAGAAACACATCTGTTTTATTTATTGCAGCTGAGAGCCTCAGCCAAGCTCAGTTTTAGGGAAAAAAATTGGGTGCAAGGGCTCAGCACCTCTTATTTGCACCTCTGTACCTCGCAGGGGCTGCTGGCTCCAGGTTCGGAAGATGCCGGGGAGCAGCAAGATGTGGAGAAGATGAATTTGTGGCTGCTGAGTTCGAGCAGGGTCCGTGAGCAGCAAGCAAAGCACCCACCCAGGGTCCTCAGTGCTTTGCAGATCATTTCACTGAGGTGCGAAACCCGAAGCAATTACAAACCCTGTATTTGTTCTGCACTGAAATCTCGTGTAGCAAAGCCTGCTGAAAACTTACTGATGTTTTAAAGCACCGTCTGCAAGGGGAAATACTCTTCCTTTCTTCCCAATGAAATAACGTTGTTTTCCCTGACCCATGATCCACAATGAGAAAAAATTAGCTGGTGGGACGTGTAATGGAGAAAAGGATAGAGTTTCAGAGCATCTCCTGCATAGATGGGGTTGTAATTGATTCTAAGCACTGCTCTGGATGATGAACTCGTTAGGGAGCGAGTGGTGCAGGCACAGGTCCCTGGGTATTGGCTGCAGACAGAGAGGAATGGTAGTTTCACAGGAAATTAAGAAAACATGCTCCTGTGGTCATATCAGCTCTATCAGTTTATAACTAATCCTTCTTTTTTTTTCTTTTTAAACTGTAAAATGTCATTTTATCGATACTGCTTTGTTCTCGGCCAGGATTGCCGCAAGAAACCCAAAGTCTGTTTTCATTCCCTGAGCAACATGAACCCCAAATGCTGGTGGTGAATTCTTTCCTGTGTCCAAGCTCGCGCACAGACTGAGCTGGGGAGCGGAGCCAGGCTCAGCTCTCTGTCATACACAACAAATCCCTTCTGCTGGTGCTGAGCACTAAATACAAAGATAGAAATGCCCTATAGAGTGGAGAGAACATATGGATATCTATAATCTACTGTGGCCACAGGCTGAGATAAGAGCTTGAGGGTCATTGATTACTTCCACAATTTATAACTGGCTGGAGCTGCGTCGTCAGGTGGGGTGACACTGAGGTGGAGCTTGGCTCCGGCTAAAAACCTGCTTGGAAGATGCTCTTCTTCATTGTCTGTAGAAGCTGCTATTGCCATGGGTATTTATATATCACCTTTCTGATGAATGTGAATAAAATACCACTGCAGAAATTCTGTTTGTATGTTGTTATTAAAAATGTGGGGGTTTTTTGGGCAGGGGAGTGTTGCTGCCAGCTGGTTTCCACCTTTTTGTTTCAGATGGGTTGGCCGCGGTGCATCGCTTGTGCCACCTCTCCCACCAAGTCTCAGTCCCTCTCTGCTGTGTTTAGGCCCTTGCTGCAAGAGCCCAAGGTTTTACAGACCTTCTCCACACCAGTGAGAGATGTGTCTTGTTCCCAGGGTGCCCGGAGGGACACACCATCCTGCTCCCAACAGGAGTCAGCTGGAACATGGAGGATGCCCTAGGGACACTGAGAAGTGAAACCCTTTGGTTTGCTGGAGAGCTTAGATCATAATCATAGAATGGCCTAAGCTGGAAGGGACCTTAGAGATCATTTGAATCCAGCCTCCCTGCCGCCAGGGACACCATCTCTCGACTAGATCAGGCAACACATGGGGACCGAATGGGAATCAAACCCGCGACCTTAGCATTGTTAGTGCTATGCTCTACTGACTGAGCTAACCGGCCCCCTAAATGATGAGATGGTGAAGCTCAGCCTCTGCTATTAACGTTATGCTCATTATTATGGCCAAAAAGGAAATTGCCATGCGTGAATCCAAAAGCTTCAGGTAAGCTGACAGATGATTTTGATTCAGAATCACTGGTTTATGTTCTGGAGCCTCAGTATTGCCTTCCTTTGCCTCCACCGAATCAGCCGCAGGGTTAAAAGGTTCACTGCCTAGACCTTTTATTTAATCTTATCCCACCAGAGAAGGTGCTTTAAGATTAAAATATTCCTGATTCTCAAAAGTTATGGTAAATATTGATGGAGCATTTCAAATAGCACATGCTATTTGGAATATCCTCCTCTGTGAGGACTGGAAAGCATCCAGGGCTGGCTTGCAAGAGTTTGGTGGAAAGCAAGGAGCACACTGCAAAGGGTGAAGATGAACACAAATGCTAACGAGCTTGCTGGGGCTCCAGGAGAGCATCAGGGGAGCATCCCCAGCGGGGAAGGGCTCCATGCAAACTTCTGCTGGACCTCATACCATCCCTGTGAATCGCTTTTGCAAGATCAAGAGGAAAAATTGGAGAAGGGGAGACATCATAATTTCGACAGCAAGTGGCCTAAGGCTTCTGTTTCTAATAAATGGACAAGCTTCTTTAAGCCTGGTAATTAATCTGATGGATCTTTTCAATTTTACCAGCCCCGTCTGTGACATTATTCTTTAATCTGTGCCGCTCCAGCTTTCATTAGAGACGAACGCAGCGACAGCGAGGTAAAGCTGCTCAAAACGCTGCCGCTAATCTCTGCTGCTTGGGCTTTGCCCTATAATTGCTTTTCCACGGTGTTTCCATATGAGCTGTTTAGCATGGTGTCTCTGGCGGTGTCATAGCTCCTGGATACCTTAATCAAGGGCTTTACAACTTCATACAAATACACTATCAGGAGAGAAGGGGTAGCTGATGGTCAGGATTTGTGAGAAGCATCTGTCTTTCTTCCAGCTTTTGTTGCTCAATTAAAATTATGGCCCTGAGGAGAGGCGTGTGACATATTTTACTGCTTTCTAGACCTCAGCTCCTTTCTTGGTAGATTCTGAGCTGAGCAAATCCTCCCTGAAGTGGAAAGTTTATCCTAGGAACCAAATTTTCCTAAACCCTTGATGTGACATCTCCTTCTGCTCCATGGCTTGGAGGGACTTCTCTCCTGCTTTCTAAAACACCTGAAAACAGAGATCACTGCTGGCATCCTGGAAGCTCATGTGTTATTCATTGCAACCATTGCATTCGTGTATGTAAGAAAATAGGAGTTAGGGAGAAGTGCTGCTGTGGCCAGACCCTGCTGTAGAGTTTTCTCTGCACGCTGGAAACACAGGAGCTGAGATCTGAGCCTCTTTTTTACCAAACCAGCCAGGCTGGAGGTAATGGAACATGAGTTTATAAGCAATCATCAAAGCAGAAGAGGAAAGGCTTCAATACATGATTTGAAAACACTTTTT
>NW_009724337.1:3978-12522 GCF_000703405.1 Apaloderma vittatum
TTTTATGAAGGAAGCTCTATGGTTTTTTAAAAAGCGGTGGTTAAACTATTCATGCTGCTTGCTTGCAGCCTGGTCAAAGATGGACTTTGCAGTATTTCTTCCAATGACCTGCACTCGTCCTGAGAGATGCAAAGCCCTTTGGGAAAAAACTTTCAAGCCTAATAAGCACTTTCTGTCGTGCATTTAGTCTTTTTTTCGTCCTTTTCATGGGAGGAAAGGGCTGAGGCCGGTGTGGCTGTCCCTGAGCATCCCCACTTGGTGGTGCCTTTCTCAGTGGCGCTGCTTGGGGCTGTCCCTTCAAGGTGCACTGAAGGAGGAGTTGATTGAAGTAAATTAAGCTCCCGAGTAAATTAAATTAAGGCCACCTTAATTCTGAAAAAAGCTGTCTACACAGGGATTTAATGAGGTTTAACTAATCCACTTTAGAAATTAATGCAGATTAAGTTCTCCTAGCATCCCCAGGTAGGCAAGCTCAACAGAGGAAAGGAGAGGACCGTTCAGTGATGGACTTATTTAGGGTTTAGGCAGAAGCAAGGCAGCCATGGGGGGAGGAGGGCTCAACAAAGCTAAAAACTGCCCAGAGCAGAAAGGGAGATTTTTCTGGGAAGGCTTCTCACTGACCGATTTCATTTATGGGAGAAAAAGGGGAAAAAAATCTGTCACAAAATGAGATCCTGGGTCACCTCAGGAGGTGATGCTTGTGTGGGGGACAGCCTCATGCTTGGAAAGCAAAGGTACCCGTTTCCTTTTTTTTATTATTATTTTTTTTAATTTCATTTAATGCTGGACAGGAAATGTCTTGATGCAATATTTAACATGGAGGCCTGAGGGACTTGGCATGATTGAAGACAGGATCTTCATTTTGACAGCTTAATGCATTTTACATTACCACGCCGCGGCATCCTTCTATTTATGCAGAGCGAACCCACACTCCATCTCCTTTTCCAAGTCCTTGCATGACATACAGATCCCGTCCCTTTGCCCTCCTGACCCAATCTCCTTTTTCTTTAAGGGATTTCGGTCCCCTCAGATCTTTTGGGGTTTCACTGAATGTAAGCTGATGATAAAGAGGAGAAGAGACCAAGCAAAGCCAAATTTCACTGAGAACTACTTCTTTGACATATGGTTACTGGATTACTGTGAAAAGCACCTTTGGTTGAAGACGATTATACCTAAGCCCATGCCTTTGATATGTTGATTTTATAGCTGCATAGCCTACCTATACATCTGAGTCTCAGCCTTTGTGTAAGGGCTGGTCACATCAGCACGTGGACTCTTTGTGCCACCTAACAAGCTCCAAATGCCACATGGTCAGGTTACAGCAAGAGTCCTAAAATGATACTTGAAGCCACCTTTAGTCTAAATCCTATTCTCAGCAACGTAAACCTCCATTTTTACCTACTGTAGAAATATTTTTGGCGTAGCTCCTGAGCAAAAGGGACCCCTGGAAGTGGTGGCCAGGGTGGGAAAAGCTCGGCACTGCATTCAGCTGAGTGTTTACTGCCAAGAATTGCTATTTTGCCATTTTTCAATTTTTTTTCCAAGGTATTTGAAGACTATCCTGGCTTGGGGATTTCAAAGCTATGTTGCCGGAGGCAGAAAAGCCACACACATCTGTATGCCTGTGATGTGCCTGCGATCAATACGGCTGGGAACATGATCTGAACGCCTGGGTCTCCATCTACTACACGAATGCGCCAAGTGATAAGCGGCTGCTGGCGGGGAAGGACCTGGCGCAGAAAAAAAAAGTCACCATGCAAAGAGATATGCAATTCTCAACGGATAAATCCAATAAATTCTATAGAAATCTCTTGTTATAGCCTGTTTTATTGAATTGACCAGCATGTACCTCCACTTGAGAGACTGTGAAGAGCCTTATTTATTAGCACTGCAACACGAGTGCTTCCCTGAGCCTTTGTCTCCTTTATCTCACTCGTCACCACACCACTGCGACTGTGGCTTTGCACCCCGTGCCTTTATTTTGGGAGATTTATAATCTAGGCATAAAACTTTTGTTTCTATCTGAGAATTAGAAGGCATCCGTCATGCACATGTTTTCCTGGGAGAGGAATGTCTTTAGGGAATTAGAATCATAGAACATCTTGGGTTGGAAGGGACCATAGAGATCATCTAATCCAAACCCTCTGCCATGGGCAGGGATGCCCTTAACTAGCCCAGGTTGCTCATCCAACCTGGCCTTGAGCATCTCCAATTGCTGTTGATGAGGGGAATTGAGGGTGATGCTGGCAGCAGGGTGTCCTCGCTGGCCATCGTGCAGTGGTGTTGGCATGTGTAGGGTGAAGGCATCTCTCTAGACTCATTACCTACTGCCATGCATGTGTTGCTCATCATAAAATCTCCCATCTCAGAGGCAATGTGGATCTATGAAGCAGCTCAGCACGTGGGGAATGAAGCTCTTTTCTCTCCCTTGATGTCTAAAGTGAGTTTTTCCTACGTGACCTTCAAAAGCAAGGCAACGTGTGTTCTGAGAGTCAGCCAAGCGCACAGGAACACCCTGCTCTGCCTTATGGCAAGGTGAATCTTCTCAAGAAGACTGAAGATACAGGCGTTATCCAACAATTATCCCTCTAGCCACCAGTCAGATCCAGCTTTTGAGCGTTTAGAGGATTTTCTCCCTCCAGGGTCCATCTGCTGCCATCAACCCCAGCATGCAGGAGGTGACTGTCCCCAGTTAAAAAGACCAGCACCATCAGCCTCTGAGTTGGGAAAGTATTCAAACCTTGGATTGACAAGGGAAGGAGATATTTCCCCAAAATCTAGGCTACCCAAGCCAACTCTGTGGCCTTAATGATCAGTAATGACCCAAACCTTGCTTGAATTAAACAGGAGTCAAACCAACATGAAAGTGCTGTTGCACTGAGACGCTGCAGGCATGGGCGTTCCCATCATATGGTATTTTTTATCTTCATCTGGTTGTCCTTCAGGAGGTGCAGCGAGGGCTGTCAAGGACTGAAAGCAACCAAACAGCTTTTGATCATGCTGCTAAACACGACTAATGTGGTGAAACCAGCATCAACAGTTTGAGGTTTTTAACACGATGATGCAAATGTGTGATCCTCTGGCTTAACCATGGGCCCATAATAAGGCAGAAATGAAGATTACAATGTTCTGACTTTTAAGCATTTTCCCAGAGAAGTCATGCTGGATGTTGCATCTGAGAGCACAGCCAGGGAATACAACTGGGTTCAGATTTATATTAAGTTTCCAGCAAACTGGGGGAATATAAGCCCGTCTGACCTAATATTATGTTGATTCCAAAGTAATTACATTTGTTATTTGCAGTATCTGTAGTAAATCGAGTTGTGGCAGTTATGTGGATGCTTCACAGAAGCAATTTCAGAGATCATTAAATATATCTTACATTGGTTACACATTACATTAACCCCTCCAGTGCCTCAAGACATATGACATCCATTCACCGAACAGACAGTTTTTATGGGACTAGATGCCAAAGGCAATCCAATAGAGATAAATTCAGGAAATGTATGCAATTACTGTGTAGAGAGCTCCGCTGTTCACTATAAAGACATGAGGATTGAAAAGTTGGTGCAAGGCTCACGCAAAGTCCAGACCACCTGTCTCACCAGCCTGTCCTCCTCCGCAGCCCGGCCCGCATCCTTCCGAAGAAGAGCCAAAATCCATATGGTCCACTTGTTTGCATCGCTGTCCTCCCGAGGGAGTTCCCCTTTGTCTCCAGCTAGCTGCCACCAGGCCAGAATTGCATTCTCCAAAATGTGACTGCATTTATCAGTAGGTCCTCACAGTCCTTGGTCAAGTGTCGGTGGAAAAGGCAGCATTCTGAGGTCTCTCATAAGCAGAGAAAGGTTGAAGTTGAAATCAAACTGTGATTCTTGTGATGTCTACGTAGACTGAGTAAAGCATATAGAATCATTAGGGTTGGAAAAGACCTTTAAGATCATTGAATCCAACCATTAACCCAGCAATGCCAGGTCCACCACTAAACCACGTCCCTGAGCACCACATCTACCTAACATTCTATGATTCTACATGGCTTTTAACAACCTCCAGGGATGAGGACTCCACTGATTCCCTGGGCAGCCTGTGCCAGGGCTTGGCAACTCTTTCGGGGAAGATTTTTTTTTCCTAATATCCAATCTAAATCTGAAAGTCAGCTTCTGGAAAAGCACAAGCATTTGTCATTACTACATTTATTTAATCCAAACGACAAATAGTGTGGACAAGGGGATGATAGGGCAGGTTCAGCTTGGGCAGGGGGAAGGACATGCTAGTGCTCATCAGCGTGGCAAACAGAATCAGCTGTTTCTGATTTGGTTTTCTGCCAGCTAACAGCAATGCTAGCTCTCGTCTGCAGTCACAAAGAGCTTTTCAGGTGTGCAAAAGTCTCATATGCTCTTCAGAAGAGACCCAGTGGGTTATTTTGCAGTTTGGTAGTCCATTCTGAACGTGATACTGCATTTGTCCCATAGCAATGTCAGCGTTTCCTTTTTTGGGGCAACAGAAGGGCAGGGAGAAAGAAGCAATGTTGATGAGGCGGAGAAGGCTCCTGCAAACCAAAAGTTTGTTTGTCAGCAAAGTTCCCCACATTGCAGGAAACACCAGTTCATGTTCCTCTTCCTCCCTTGGTTCAGCCCTTTGGCTTGTTATCGACCCTGTGAGCCCATTTTAGCAGCTGCATGATGATTAATTTCAGTGCCTGTTACTGGTAATTTTGCTAAGTGGGGGAGAGACAAAGTCATTAAAATTTGAAAGGGACGGTTTTAAGCTGTGAGCACACACGATGGCTGCTGTCAAAGGGCTGGTGAGGATGCTGCTGTGAGCTGCAATCCCTCCCAGGCTCCCAGGGAGCACTGAAGCAAAGGTTTGCGAAGGACTTCAAGCTCGGCATTACAAATATGCTGGATCTTTTAATTGCTGTAGTATATCCATGGAACTCGAAGTCTAGATTCATGCACAACCATAAAGCGTTGGGGCATAAAACAAACTGTGCTGGAAGACCTGGAGGAGAAACTCTCTTGAGATCCTTTTTTTCATTTAGTCTGATCTAATTCAGCTCTTGTCTAATACAATGTTTAATCTTAAAATGTGATTTTGGCCAATTCTAAAGACGCGCACAGCCTTGCTAGGCTCCGTTTGCCTCGGGAATTGTTTTTATTGTTGGGTGACAGTTTTGCCCCCATTATCATCAATCGTTGTAGTAAAAACGGGACAAGCAGGTTTTGTCTTGGGTCTAATAAGTGTCCCCAGGGACCTCCCACCACCTGCTTGACAAAGGATGAAGGTGGATCTGTGGGTGGCCAAGCTGAAGCTGTTGCAAGGCTTGGACCTCTGCAAGGAGTGGGCAAGACCAGACCAGCCACATTTAAGTGAAGCAGGTACAACATTTTGTAGAACATCTGTAGAACATCCAGTGACTCTCTCTCCATGGTCACCATCTTGGAGCATCCTCTGGTTGCTCACTCATTCGTTCCTCACTCCCACCATTTTTTTTCTCTTCCTCCTTCGTTTATCTGCTGCTTTCTCAACTTCAGAGCGTGGAGTATCCCCATGGCGTGGGCAAATGGACCATGTTCATCACAGGGAGCGCAGCTGCTACTGTGCCAGCCGTGACTGCTTGCTCTTGCAGCCCTGCCTTCGATGACATTCCCAGCTAAACCCTTCCTGGATGTAATATTATTAAGTGTTCATACAAACTGCCACCAGATTTGGTTGAAATCTTTTGAGCCATGTGCCATCTGTCTTTTTTTTTTAAATCCCCATTATTCAATTTTCAGTGTGTTTGCAAGGGTTTTCTTGGTGTAAAATCAAATACCATCGTGTTATTTCTTTTCCAATAGGCTTTACCTGCCCTTGCTCTCCATGACCCCAATTCAGCACAGGATTAAACTTACACTCTCTTACACTCATTTCACCCTTATTTTGGAAGAAAAAAAAAAAAAGAACCTCCACACATATTGTGTCAAACACATTGATGTTTTTATAGTTGGCAAAAAAATGGCAGCGATGGGCTGATATTTCCAAGATTGGTGCTGGGTGCACTCAGAAACACCCTCATTTATTCATCTGGGTAAGGTTCAAAAATAACCGTGGCTAGTGTATAAGCAATCTCTAGTACTGGGGGGGAACTATGCCAGGCTAGATCACCATATCATGTACCAGCAACATAAACATAGAGAAACAAGAAATACCCAGAAATACCTTCCTGCCCCAATGCGGAACAACCGTGGGTGCTGGGAAGGAAAAATCCTGCCCTGGAGACCCTGAATACGGAGGAAAATGCAAAAAAAGAAAAAAAGCAAACAGGGAATATGCAACACACTTTCTCTGCATGTTTTGGCAAAACCTCATGTGTCTCACACCTCCAGCTATGGGGTATTCACCAGGCTTTAAAGATATTCCCCAAACCTGCCAATTTTCACCCGCCCATAGCTTTGGTTGCTGGGGTTGGGTGGTCAGGGTGCAGCTGGGTGTCAAAGAAGCGAAAAGTATTTCAAGGTTCCCCTTAGCCCTCTTTGAACCACATCTGGTTTTCGTTTCTGCGGCTGACACATCCTCTGAAATGCATCCTTCTTTGCTGGATTAGTCACGCTGCAAAGATTTAAAGGGGGAAAAAACCCCAAACCCAAAACCTCAGGCACATAATTTTTCTGCATCTGAAAACAGTAGTTTTTGAGCAGAAAGGAGCTGGTTGGATTGCAAGATTTTAGAGATGCTCTGCCTGATAAAGAAGAGCTATTAAACACTTGTTGGCAGATGAGTGCCGAAAGAGAAATACTACATGTCAGAGAAAGCAGGTATATAGTAAAGCTGTTAAATCCTTATTTCTGAGGCTGCTTTCCTGCACCAAAGGAGAGCTAGAGGCTGCTGTTGCAGAGCCACTGCCACCTCCATGCAGCCCAGGACAAGGTCCACATGTTTAATAAGTGCCAATACCTACTTTAGATGTGCTAAACATTAGGGCTTTCTGCTTTCTTCTCCTCAAAACCCGTGTTTTGCAGGTGCTCTCAGAAATTGCTAGACTGAAAGGAAAATCCTGGGTGTAATTTGTCTCTGTTTTTGCAGATGGGTGCAGCTGGGATGGGTTCCTTGGAGGGTTGCCAGGCCACCCATGTCCCCGAGCAGCTGCAGGTGAAGAGCAGGACAGACACCTACCAGTGGGATTATGATGTCTGAGGAGCTAGAGGTGTAAAGAAATTATTAGGCATTTGTTAAATCAGTGTTCCTGAACACTGATGATGCCAGCAGCTGTCAAGTAAAGCTGGAAAGAGTCCAGGCAAGAAGAAGCGAGCTGAATTCAGTCCTACCTTCATCATAGGGCCTTTGCTGGGCACGCTGGGGGTCTCCTGCAAGGCTCTGGGGCTCTTTCTTTGTTTTTCCTTTCCTTTTCTTATTTATTTTATTAACTCGGCTTATGAGGAACATATTTCCAGTAATGCCCTTGGAAGGAGCACTTGGTGATGGAGTGGCCTGGGTGTAATTTGCCTGCTGCCGAGTGTAGTGTTTCAGTTCTATCTGAATTTGTGCCTATGATTTATGAGTTAATGCTTCCTATTGTAAATTATATTTAAAGAGAAAAATGAGGCTTATTTTTTTTTTATTTTATTTTTAGAAAAACTAATGCTTATGCCTTATGCACCATCAGAAGGAATAAAGTACTGCTATGTTTTCAGACCATGTTTGCAGCAGGTAAAATGCAATTATTCAGACCAGAGAGCTCTATTTGATATATGAATAGAATAAAATGAAAAGGCATTCAAAGCCTGATCCAAAGCCTCTTTAGATCTCTGGGAGTCTTTTTTTTTCTTTTCTTTTTTCTTTTTTTCCCTTTGGATTAGAGAGCCAAACACCCAGCCATACAAATGGGAATGGGATACACACCGATTCTCTCTCGGTGGGGCACTGCCATAGCTCAGGCTGGAATTTCACCCCCTGAAAATGCAAATATTGGGCTTTCCGGTGCTGTCATTGAGTTCGCCCAATGTTCCCTCTCTGTGGATAGCAGTCGTGGACCTGTAGTGAGCTTTTCCCATCACATTAATTCATGTGGGAGCTGTTCTGACATTCTGCTGTGGCTCGTAAAAAAGCAAGCGCCGGCCCCGCCACGTCCGACACCTTCCTGGGGAATGCTCCGGTGTCTCCTCTTCTGTCTCACCTGGCATGAACCTCGCCGGCTGAGCGTGCATTACTATGGCCGTCGCTTCGGATCGTGTCATCTCATGAGAATCACCCAGGGGATTCACTCTGTTGAGGGATAGTGAAGCTGTGTCCCAGGAGGACCTGGACCTCTTCTTCCTGGGACCAGGCAGAAGGTCTGGGGTCCTGAAGGTACTCAAAGTACATTACGGCTGGTGACTCCTCTGGTCCGGCCACCGCTGACCATGAGAGGTTTCCTGGTCCATGAGACACCGCATTTTCCCATTTACCACTTTCAAGCACGTTCCCAAATATATCAGGGCATGCCCTAAACACCTTGTGCTTCTTGAAGCTTCACTTGCTTTCTCAAAGTGATGGATTATCAGCTGCAAGGAAGGTGATTGAAATGTT
>NW_009724337.1:12535-26804 GCF_000703405.1 Apaloderma vittatum
TCCCCTCCCTGGAGATATTCAAGACCAGATTGGGTAAGGCTTTGAGCAACCTGGTCTAGTTGAGGGCATCCCTGTCCATGGCAGGGAAGCTGGATTAGATCATCTCTAAGGTCCTTTCCAACCTAGGCCATTCTATGGTTCTCTTAATTTTGCATTGTCCCATTGATTCATCCAACTTTACATCACTGGGAGGGCAGTGAAGCACTGGAACAGGTTGTCCAGAGAAGTTGTGGAAGCCTCCACCATGGAAATGTTCAAGGCCACATTGGACGGGGCTTGGAGTAACCTGCTCTGGTGGAAGATGTCCCTGCTCATGGCAGGGGGTTGGACCGAGATGGTCTTTAAGTTCCCTCCCAACTCAAACCATCCTGTGATTCCATGATTCTATGATTCTATGATTCCGTCATTCTATGATTCTATGATTCTATGATTCTATCATTCTATGACTGGGAGGTCCCCACTTGCCCCAGACTGTCTCCAGTCTTGCCATCTGCTGAACAACATCATGGGATCCTGAAGTGAAATATTCTGCCAAAATTTGTAATGGGATGGTAAATCAGGAATGCGGGACACAGGTCTTGGTTGAGCATCTCGTGCTGGAAAGCAGAGCCTCAACTCTGAAATGATCAGGCAAGGGAAAAAAGAAAAGAATTAAAAAAAACCAAACCATGTTGGTGTTGACCTGGAATGGTTTGTTTCACCTTAGCACAGTTTTAATCCTCTTGAACCTTTTCTGAATTTATGCTGAAAACCAAATACAATGCGAGCAGCCTCCATAGTCTAACACATTCTGGAATTAAATGTTTTTCCTTTTAAAAGAAATTATTTCCTTGATGAAACTATGCACTGAATCTAAGAGGAATGGTTCACGACCTGCATGCAGCTAAAGAGTTGACACATTTTCAAGGGGGAATGGTTTACGGCCTGCATGCAGCTAAAGAGTTGACACATTTTCAAGGGAATTTGCACTAAAGACGGTTTGAACATTTCCACTGAAATTGTAGATTTTTTCACATTTCATTTTGCTTTCCCTGAGCTATTTGTTCCTGCATTTTTTTTTCTCTTGTACAAACTCCAGGCTGGTTTTGTATCTTCTAAATGGCATTTTCTGAGAGCAGCAGCAGAGAGTGTGCACCAGATACAGACTCCATGCGAAAAGGAGAAAAATCCACGTTTTTGCAGGTTTTCTTATCCCTAGCCAAGCTTCTTAAAGGGATTTTCAGCAAGCAGAAACAAACTCCAAGAGACCCCATCTCTACATCGAATAAAAATACTTACAGAGCCTTAACTTTAAATATTTCCTGTTTGTTTCTGTCACATAATTTTAAGATCATTATAGCCTGGAGAAGCCCATGACCTCATTCAGTCAGAGCAGAGCGGAACCGCGCAGCAACCGGCCCTGCTGCGGCCTCAGCACAAAATCCCACAAGCGTGGAAAGTGGGGATTTTGGGGGAAAAAAATAAAAAAAAGGCCTTGTTTTAAATAGTATTTGTCCTGAAGTTTAGAGAGGCAGCACATCAGAGAGAAACAAGTTGTGAGACTCCCCGGGCAAGGGGGTTGCTGGAAGGAAAGGGAGGCTTTTCTGCAGAGATCTCTGCCATTGCTGCCTCATATTATTCTGCAAATCGGTGAATAACTTGAATTTATAGAGGGAGAAAAGGAATATTTAACCTAGGTGTCCTCCAGCTCTCCCACAATGCATAGACTTAAGGGCAGACCTTAACAAAAAGGCCATAACTTACCCTTACTCCTCCATGTCCAGGGTCTCAGGTAAGTCACACCTTACAGAAAAGCTAAAAGGAAAAAAAACTCCCCAGGAATGGGACCAGAGTGAGCAGCACCATCTGACTGTCGCACTCTCTCACAGCACGTGCATTGCAGCTTGCCTTTTATTCCTCCCATACAGTGTCTCCATCACTTATAGTTTTGTTATACGGCTTTTCCAGAGCACTGGGTTACGTTTGCAAGGCGAAAGGTTTTTTTTCTTTTTCCCTGTACCTGTGACATGTGTGTGCAGGGGCTCTGTGAGGAAGCCTTGAAACCTGGCATTTATTTATTTGAAGGTCTTGCTCTTTAGCTCTTTACCCAGGGAGACAAAGCTGAATGCCCATCCACACAGAAACTAGTGGCAGCAGACGAGATGCTTGTGCTAATTAATATTTTATGGGCTTTGTGTTGTGGTGTTTTTTTTTTTTGCTCAGCAGCTGGTCTTAAATAAAGACCAATTTGCAAAAGCATTAATTAACTCTAATTACAAAGTGCGTTGTCACTTCTCTGAGGATTTCCGTCTGGAGAATGACACGTAACCGCTCAGCCCCTGGTCCCCATCACGCTGCGGTGATACTTGGAGGAGGCTTTTTCTAAGGACTCCACGCACGTTTCCAAATCACACTGGGGTTGTTCAGCCTGGAAAAAAAAAAAAGAGGCTGAGGGAGATCTCATCTGTGACAGGAGGTTGTGGTGAGGTTGGAGTCGGTCTCTTCTCCAATGTCACAAGCGATAGGACCAGAGGAAATGGCCTCAAGTGACACCAGGGGAGGTTTAGATTGGATATTATGAAAAATTTTGTCACCAAAAGGGCTGCCAAGCACTGGGAAGCGGTGGAGTCCCTATCCCTGGAGGTATCTAAAAGCCATGTAGATGCGGTTCTCAGGGATGTGGTTCAGTGATAAGCCCAGCAGTGCTGGGTTAATGGTTGATCTGAATGGGTCAGTTAATGGACTTGATGACCTTCAAGGTCTTTTCCGACCCAAAGGATTCCGTGAGTGTATAGTCAAACTCCACATTCAAGAATCAGAGAGTCCCGAATGGCCACAGTAACAGAGGATGCCAACTCTTTCAACCATATACATAAATCCTTAAACCTGGAGATTTTTTTTCTTCTCCACAGAGCATGCCTTCTGCTGCAACCTGGACCTGGAAAAACCTCTCTGGTCCCCAGTGAGCCACAATAATTGGGTGACAGAGCCCTGGCACAGGCTGCCCAGGGAGGTTGTGGAGTCTCCTTCTCTGGAGCCATTCAAAATTCATCTAGACACGTTCCTGTGTGACCCTACTCTGGGTGACCCTGCTCTGGCAGGGGGGTTGGACTGGATAATCTCTGGAGATCCCTTCCAAACCCAACATTCTGTGATTCTGTGTGACTCCAGGGAGCACCATCTCACCCTCAAACAGCGGCAATACCGTTGCTCAGAGCAATTCACTGACCCCTCCCACAGCACCCGGGGTAACCACTGAGCCGAGCTCCACCACGTGTTACGCTTTGACGATATATTTGCGTGAGCTTTCTAATTATCTTCCAGTGACTCATCTCCCCAGCTTCGCACACGCAGACTTTCGAGTGTTTTACCTCGGGGCAGAGCCGGAGCGAGGCGCGCGCGCCCGTCCGCTGAAACACAGCCCCGGAGCGGCATCACGGCGTTAATGAGGAGGAAATCAATTAGGAGTTTTGACACGCGATGATGTGCTCAGGCAATTAGCCCTGTCTCTTGCTATGAGGCTGAGGTTTTAATGTGACAACAGCAGCGGCGGTGTCACTTGCAGCCCTCCCAGTGGCTTGCAGCTCTGCCACTCTTGCTGTTGACAACTCTTGCTTTCCTCCAGCTGGAAAGCAGCCATATGTGGGGTCTCCTCCAGCTTTAATCAGCAGCAATCAGGCCCATGTACATGGTGTATGTGGTTGGGGAGGGTGTAAGCTTTCAAATGGTGTTGTCTTACTGCTTAAGGCACTTGGTCAGGATGCAAAAAATGCACCCAACACCACTGCCTTCGACTGCAGAATCACAGAATCGTTGAAGCTGGAAAAGATCTCAGAGATCATCAAGTCCAAGCTGCAAGGGGATGGTTTTTACACAGTCCCGTGAAGAAACCAACCAACTAACCTAAAAAACTATAATTTGTGTTATCAATCTTTTGGGAAACATTACTAATTGATTATTTTACTGTTACTATTAATATTTCTATTTTTACTTTTATTATTATACACGCTGTGCTTTGTGGCAGCTTTTATGCAGAGGAGCTGGGAGAAAAGTCAAACTGCGGCTCAGCCTCAAGGCAGCGTATTCTCTATAAATTTACAAATATTCAGACTTTGAACTGCTTCACCATTCCGAGTTCTCCTCTCGGCTCCACGGGGCAATGATCTGGAAAGAAATAAAAGGATGTGGATGTCCCGTTGGGAAGCAGTGTCTCGGCAAAACTAGATCTAATTTTAAAGAGGGTGCAGGAGAGGTTTTAGTATATTAAAGTATGGCTGGTTTTAAATTAATTTTTCAGTAGATATATATATATAATACTGTTAGACAGATCAACCGCCTTCACTCAAACGCCCTGGGGAAAAAAAAAAAAGAAGGCCTTTTGCAGCATTAACTTCTTCAAACAAAACATTAGCACATTAATAAGCACCAGTTGTGGAGGTTTCCTATTGAGCAGCGTCCTGCAATAGGGGCTGCATTATCCCAGCTGGGGCCGGCACCGGCTAACCCCTAAATGCGGGCGCAGGGCTGCGCGAGGCAGGTGGAGACGGTTTCCATTCATGCGGTGGGTGGCACAGCTTTTAACGAGCCCATTTGCCAAAAGAAGCCCTCTTTTGTACGTATGCACACGCTGCTTTTCAACTTTCAAAGGGCAATTCATGAACTGGTAAAGGCCTGGCAAATTAATAATAATGAGCTAATTTCCATGCCATCTGCTAATCGCTCTCCTCTGCAGAGCTTGGCTCCCAAAACAGGAGTTTGTTCCCACTCTCCTTCTGTCTACCAACAGGAAATAATGACATCCAACGAAACTCTTTTGGAAGCGATTCGCTTGGTATTTTTGACAGCTACATCGACGACTTGAGTCGTTGCACAACCACCAGCTCTCATTTCAGTTCCTCGAAGGGAAAAAAATCTCTCAAGGGAAAGGAGGGGTGGGTTTGACGCTGCTAGGCTAAGCCCTCTCCTTTCCTCCCTCCTCGAGGCCACATTTTCTTTATCGGGTTTGATTTCCATCCTTTGCTTCCCAGCTCCTGGAAAGGTCAGGGCCGTGGGGATGCAGCGTGCAATTCTCTCTGAGCCTGTGGTAGCACAGAGATAATAACCTCACGAGAGGGATTTCTGCCACAGGGCTCCGTCCCGATGTCCCTTGACATGGGGTTGTTGGCAGTTTGATGTCCCACACTGAAGCTACCTCACCAAGGGTTTTAATTTGAATTCCCAGTCCCGAAAGCCACGTTCAAAAACTGCACATAGAATCATAGAATCATAAAATTGTCAGGGTTGTAAGGGACCTCAAAGATCATCTAGTCCTACCCCCCCGCCATGGGCAGGGACATCCCCCAGTAGATCAGGCTGCCCAGAGCCCCATCCAGCCTGGCCTTAAAAACTCCCAGGGATGGGGCTGCCACCCCCTCTCTGGGCAACCTATGCCAGGGTCTCACCACCCTCATGGGGAAGAACTTCTTCCCAACGTCCCATCTGAACTGACCCATCTCCAGCTTCAATCCATTCCCTCTAGTCCTGTCACTGCCCGACATCCTCACAAGCCCCTCCCCAGCTTTCTTGTAGCCCCCTTGAGATAGGTCTCCTTGGAGTTGAAGAAGCTGTTTCTAACATACAAAATGATATCTGGCCAAGAAGAAAGGTTTTGTCAGCCCCAGCTGGGTTTCTGCTCAGTGTTATGATGATGCCACAGCCATGGGTTCACCCCGGGGCAGAGATGGCCACCATGAAGCCCCGTCTGTAGAATCCCATGAGTGGGACTTGCAGAGGTCACCGCATCCTCGTGCTGCCTGCCAGCCCTCCTTCAGGCCAACCACGTTTCATTTTCTTCTCCATACAGAGTATATAAGAACAGATAGATCTCAATTCCTAGGTTAATGGTTGGACTTGAGGATCTTAAAGGTCTTTTCCAACCTAAATGGTTCTGTAATTCCATGAGTCAATGCGATCAATTTTAAAAGGGTCAGTAATTACATAAATATGGGATTGTGGACCAGAAAAATCACTTCTGGGTCGTGTCCTGAGCCAAAAAGAGCTCTAGAGGGAAGGATTTGTTGGAGCTCTGTTTCTTCCAGTGTCACTGGATGGCCCAGGAGCAGCAACAATGAGGGTCACCAGCCCTGCTTGGTCCCTTTATCCACAGGGCTCCATGCCACTGTAGAGAGTCAGGACTAGATGATCTTTAGAGTCCTTTCCCATTCAAATAATTCTATGATTCTATGATTCTTCTGTTGTAATCACCATCATCATCATCATCATCATCATCACCACTGCATATATTATTATGTATGCAACAAAAAGCATCATCTCCATTTGCTGAGGTTTTAAAAGCATCTCTCTCTCTCCTACACGGCGCATTCGCATCGGCTCTGAGTCCAGAGAAATATTGCCTCCACTGGGCCAGTTTTAGGGCTTGAACGTGCCCTTTATTTGTCAGACCCCAGGAGTCGATGTGGAGTGACTCTGGCATTGCTCTGGAGGGGTCTGTCCAGCCCAGCAGAGCTTGCCCTGATGTGGGGACAAATTAGGAGATACCTCTTGTAACAGAGAAAAATCTATAAATGTTTCATTGAGTGCCACTGAGACAAAATTCAAATATTTGTATTGTTCCCTGAATTACTAGGGTTTTTCTTTTTTTCATTACCTTCCCCTCGCAGCTGCTGTTAATGGAAAGCAGCGATATGATTTTTCCCTCCTCCCTGACTTATTGTGTGTGTGTATTTGTAGGCTCAGGATATTACAGGGGATCTATGGATTGGTTTATTCGGTTTATATGGAATTTGGGAGAGCAGGAAACATATTTAACTCTAATAATCTTGGGAATAGGTCACATAACCCGGAGAGTCATGAACCTTTCATAACAAATATATACAACCAGGTGTGAGAGAAAATGGAATCCATATGTTTAACATGAATTGGGCAAAGAGAGATTTCCTCGAAGCCATAAATGGGATACATGTCTACTTTCACCTGATCATGTGAAATTATGGGTAAGCCAAAACAGATTCTTTCCTGCAAATTACATCCATGATTTTATAGGATGATTTCTGATTATTTTTTCCAAATGGCTCCCAGTCACCCAGGCTCACATGAAGACCAACCTGCGGTTTGAACAACTCTCGGTGGCAGCTGCGCTGCCTTTTCTGAGAGCAGAATTTGGACAGTGGTCTTTATTATCTGACAACTGTCATCATGCAAAAACGGTTATGCGTGGAAATGAAAAGTACCTGAGGCTCCTTTAAGTAATTTCAGTGAGTAGGGGAATATGTGGTTGTGCGAGGGGACCAAGCCAAGAGCAGCAGGCAGTGGCTTTGGACACGTCATAGGCATCAGGGCCGTACCCAGGAACATGGAGGCGGTTCAGTAGCTCTGGTTTGTGCTCGTAAGCACAAGTCTGCCCACCAAATATCATCTGCAGCCAGGCAGGATGAGCCCCTGCCTGGCAGGTTTGGCGTGTGGTACTGCCAAATCTCCCTGCCCAGCTGCAAGAAAAATCCAGCTCTGAAATATGTTGCAAAAGTGATTTTCTTCATGTACGGGGGTATCAGCGTTGAACACCCTTTCAGCACCTGTTTGCACTAAGCCCATGTGTTTAAGGATGCTGCAGGTGCTATTCGTGGCTGAAGCCATTTCCCACTGCTCCCAGGAGATGCTCCCTGTGCACTGGACAGAGAGACTCACAGTTCGGAGAAGACCTTTAAGACTATCAAGTTCAACTGTTAACCCAGCACCGCCAGGTCCACTACTCAACTATGTCCCTAAGCACCACATCTGTGCGGCTTCGGGATAACTCCAGGGATGGGGACTCCACCACTGCCCTGGGCAGCCTGTGCCAGGGCTTGACAACCCTTTCAGCAAGAAATTTTTCCTAATTCGAATGTATTTAAAACTGAGCCGGGGCTGACTACAAGCTGGTGACGGCTGATGGCCACTTAGCTTCTCTGTGTGACAAAGGTGAAAACCAGTCATTCTACCAGCTTTAAATACCCCCAAAATAAATTGTGTTGGGCCACCAGCACTTCCCATTCAGCAGATGCTGCTGGGCTGGAGAGGTGAGCAAACAGAAGGGATGAACTCACAGCTATAGAAATGCCTGCTGTGAAAAGCTAATTGTGAACAAACTATGGCACTGCTGGATTTATCTAGTATTTTGATGTATAAACATTGACTTTTTACTGCCACAGTGTACCTGAAAACTCCCAGATGAAGAGAACAGGTTTCTAAACAAGCATCTCTCATGCTGACAGCAGGTCTGGACCACTCTAGGGTGGATCTCCAGCATGATGCTTGCGTTCTCCTGGGTTGCTCTGCAAAGCCCAGGGATGTGCCTAACAATGTTCTTCTGTGATTTTTTTTTCTAGGATAGCTTTTGCAAGTGTCTTTTCAGTACGTCTGTTTGACTGTGCCTCACGTTTCCAGGCAGATATAGATGTTCAAGCAATCGCCCAGATGTGGGGTCGCTCCTCTCATCTGCAGTTCGTTAGGGGCCGAGAACCACACCGAGCGATCGCATCGCTGGGGCTGACCTCTTTGTATATGTACAAGCAATAAAAGTTAGGAACATTTCCTTTGGGAAAGAAGGAACAATGCCAGAGGAAACAAAAAGTAAAAAAAAAAGAGAAATGTTAAGTATAAAGTGGTTTCAGGAAAAGATGATTAATTCAGAATTGCCCTGCAGGCACACGTCAGTGCGGAGGAAGTATCGGAGGGAACCTGGTGGATGTTGGAACTTTGCATCAGATTTAACAGCCAGCGTGTTGCATTTGGCTCACTGGTTGTAATGTACCCCTTTAAATAATGGTCTTTACCTTTTTTATATAACATTAGCATGAATTTTTGCAGATTTTCTCCACACTGAGGACAAGCCAGCCTTCCAACAGTGAAACTCGAGAGCTGGGCTGTGAAACTCCGGCAGCGAGCAGCGATTCTCTGTTTGGCTGGGGTGATGCCCAGAGAAGGAATTTATCACAAGCTGCCTCTAAAAATGCATTTTACTCTGCAGTGGGGTCTAAAACCTTTGGAGGATGACATAAACATGGTAGTCCTGGAGAGATAAACCTTGTCCGGGATGCAGGCACAGAAGCTCTGTTTTAATTATTTTTTATTTATTATTTTATCTTATTTGAAAGGGAAAAGGGCATCTCTGTGTATCAAAGGAACTCGTATTATATGAAAATATTCACCACGTTCCTGCAGAAGTGGTGTTTGCGTTGGGCCGCTTAGGTTTTGAAAGCCAGGATTTTTGTTTTGAGCTTTGCAGAGAATTTCCCCGGTTTTAGGCACTGAAGCCCACAGAGAAAGGGATGGTTTATTTTCACAGGATCTCCGAGCAGATAAGAAAATAACTTCGAGGGGAAAGCATGAGGGAGTGAGCCTGGGGAAAGCCACGCTGCCATCGACCAGGCTCTTCTTCTGAGTCAATGTTTTATTTTTTGCTGCTCTCTCTGCTGCGAGTCATCCCAGCCGGTTGCAAAAGGGAAATAAACAGATGGAAGAGTTTTCCGTAAAAAATGCAAATAGGTTGTAAAAATGTCTGCAAAGAATCTAAATACTTGGTGAGAATGTGCCAGTTTGGATGAATATTTTGACAAGGAGAAGCGAAAGAAAGGAGAAGAAGTTAAATGATGTCAGAACAAATTGTTTGGGTTTCCCTGATAAAATATTGCTGCAAGAGCTATGGTTTATTTAATTAAGGCATATACACCGTACGTAACAATATAAGCGTCTACGCAAAAGTAAATTCAGAAGTCAAACTGAAATGGGCTTCAACACTGCAAAAATAACATATTTCACCACGGTAAACTGTTTTTTCCCTGAGTTTTTTCTGGGAAGGGAAGGATTGATTTTCCCAGGAAAACCCAACCAAGGCATCTTCTTGCTCCATATATTTGGGAACGTGATACCTATATTTCCCAAGCTGGCGATGCTGAAAAACTATTTTTACCTTTTCCCCAGCTGCTGTTGAGCAACTTCCTTCCAACCCAGTCCTGGAGAGAGGTTGCTCTGCTGTGCACCGCTCATCTCTGAAAATGAGCCTCCAAATCCATATTGGCCTGAGGCTGCCAAAACGAGCAGCGTCATGAGAAGGAGCTTTGGGGAGGGAAGGTGTGAAGCAGCTTGGCTTGGTGGGAGTCTGTCCGTCTGAGCCAAATGGAGAGAAACTGCATTTTTACACAAGTGCTGGGCAAAAAATAGACTCCCCTGATGCAGCGTGTTTGATGAGTGACTGCCGTAATGAGTGTTTTCCATCGTTAAGTCACATCATCCAGCCTTCTCTAATAGAGGGGAACACAAATCCACTTACTGCGGACAAGTGCACTTCCAACCCCGCATTTCGGAGCGCGTTTAATCAAATTACAAGTTACGGCGAGCCGTGACGGATGGCAGGACGGTATTTAAGAGGTGTATCGCTGACAACGCAAAGATTTTTGTGTGTGTGTGCTCGCGGTAGTTTCGAGTTGATTATTATGGATGGCTGCCTAGAGCAAATGTAATTTGTAAAGCTATGAGAAGTCGAAAAAAATCCACCAGTGGGAGCTTTGCTTGTTAGAAAAATCTCCAGGGTTCCCGTAGCAGGTAGTGAGAAAGTGGATGTGCTTGGTGACAGTTATGGTTTCAAACACCTTGCCATGTGAAGTGAAATGCTGTGATTTAGTGGTGGTAATCCCTCGTATGCCCCCCGCCCTGAGCAAACATCAGGTTTGCTCTGTGCAGCATCCCTATTTCTTGAGATGGGCTGTAGCTCTGCGCTCATCCGTGGGTGCTTATGATACAAGTCCTTTGCTCAGCTCTAGTGCCATCAGGGTGCTGGTACTGGGGAAGGTGAGGGTGGCCAAGGCAATGGGGTTTGGAGGGGAGGAGCTGGGATCCAGGAGAAAGCATCTCAGCAGCATCACAGGACATCCAGGGCCATCCCGAGGGGCCACAGTGATGCCAGGTACCAACTCCCAACCTCCAGTTGGTGCAACTGATATTTTTCTATGTAAAAAATAAAGAATTCCCTAATAAAACCACTTTGGGTGCAAGACGTTCTGCTGAACTCACCCTCCCCCCACTCCCCCACCCCTCCCTTGTTCATGCAGAACAGTCAAAACAATTATTAGCACAAATTTCCAACTCATTATCTGCGGAGGTGACATGTCATGTCAGGCGCAGTCATGTCACAACACGCCGAACCCAGATGCAGCTAATGCAAGGTGGCAGCCCCTGTGCCAGGCTGGGGGAGCAGGTCCTGCCCACCCTGGGGCTGAACAGGGAGCTCGGCTGCTGTCAAGCCTTTGGAAGGGAGCTTTGCACCCACGGCATTTATAGAAAAAGGCTGGAAATGAGGACGGCCCGGCCACATCCACAGGACACAGCAGCTTTCCCGGTACCTGTGAGATTTTGAGCCACTGCACAGCCGTAGCTGAGCTTTGAGACGTGTGTGTGTGCATGCAGAAATATAAATGAGAAAGAAATATAGATAGATGGATAGATAGATAGATGGATGGATAGATAGATGGATAGATGGATAGACAGATGGATAGATAGACAGATAGATAGATAGATGGATAGATTATTGATAAATAGATTAGATAGATAGATGAATAGATAGATAGATAGATAGATAGATAGATAGACAGACAGATGAGTGATAGATTAGATAGATAGATGGATGGATAGATAGATAGATGGATGGATGATTGATAGATAGATTAGATAGATAGATTGATAGATAGATAGATAGATAGATGATTGATAGATTAGATAGATAGATTAGAGAGAGAGACAGAGAGAGATGGATAGATAGATGATTGATATATAGATTAGATAGACAGAGAGAGAGACAGACAGATACATGCAATTAGAAGCTGCCACCAGTTGCATTTTAACGCCCAATTTTGCCTGCTTTGGGCTGAGAGGAAGATGGGAACCAGTGTGCTCCTGGCTGTCCTAGTTTGAGAACGCTGTCTCCAAATTTTGAATTTTCTTTCCTTTCCTGCAGGCTTTGGCACTGAGGGATGCCTGAGCCCTGGACTGTACCAGCCGGCAGCTGCCTGGGCTTTGGCAGGGCAGTGGACATCTGACGAGGGGCGGTGTCGTGATGTACATCCCAAAAATTGGCCCTGCAGCTTCGCAGCCACCGGTGGTAAATAGGAAAGAAGGATATGAGCTAACACGAAGTTTAAGAAAGAAACTGGGAAAAAGCCTCGGAGACGAAACATAGCGGCAAAATATTGGGGAAAAATCAAATCCCCGCTCGGTGTATGAAGTTACAGCAAAGCTGATGCCAAGAGATCCAAATCTGACGGCAGTTTCTTGGCTCTGGGATTTTTATTCAGAGCATGAACAATGCATTTGCATCCTAGGAAACAAATGCACTCCACATGCCCCGAAACAAATAAATGGAGACATTCCTTTATTCCACAGCCAGGAATCTTAATCTTGCTGATAAACAAACCAAAGAAAAAAAGTGTCTCTGAATGTCATGTTGTTCTCTAGTGCTTTAGTTAAAGACCTGAATGCTGAACAGAAAAGAAAGCAAGCTTTGTGCGAGAAGAGATCTGCTCCATCACAATGGCAAAGGCAGGTCCTTCACTTTTCGGACTGGGACAATTTCTTTTTTCCAGCTTCAGCCCCAAAAACAGATGATGGAGATGGGAAGGTGGGTTGTCCTCATGTCCCCAGGGATGAAGGTCACCTGCAAAAGCATCACTCAAGCTCACCCACCAGAACCAGCCACATCACTGACATCAAGTAAAGCACCAAAACCAGTGAGCAGATGTCTTTGAGACATCACGTTTGCTGTAATTTTCTAACAAGGAGGATGCTACAGATCTCTTCTCATTGCCCTCTCAAAAGCTCAGTGGGCTTTGCTTCAAAACCCTGGAAACAACCTTGTTCCCTGCGATTTGCAAAGCCACACTTGATCCTTTGCAATGGCTGTAAAACGACCCCAGCTGGCCAGACTCGTCTTTGGAGTTATCACTGCATCCTGGGCCGAAGCAGCATTTGCAATAATGACGTGTAAAAATAAATTCAGGGTGTAACAGGAGAATTTTTGTGTTGGAGAAGAGTGGCACCAGCAGGATGTGGTCCCTCAGGTAGGAGGAAGATTTTCTTCCCCTTCTCTTTGGAGGTGGTTTCCACTTCTCTTTTGGGTTGTCTCCATCTCCCCAAAGGCAATCCTTCCTTTTTTCTTTTTAATTCCTCAAGACCAAGCTATTTGTTTGGTAGATGTTAGCCCTTCTAAATATTATTTTTGCTATCTATTTTGTCAGTGTCATTTTGGGGCAGAATACCACCCACCTGGTTGCCTGGCTCAGAGGAGCACATTTATACTTCTGCAGAGCTGGTATTTGTAATTACTGGGTCAGAAGTTCGTTTTCCTCTAATTGCTCCTCCCTTTGAAATTCTGGCTGACATTTCTAATTTCTTGACCTGGCAAAAGGAAGGCGCTCACCTAATTATGATCTTATTTCACTTTCCAGAGCTCCTTTGGCCCTCGTTAGCTGGAACAATCATTTCCAAAGTCCTTCATTAACTTTTCTCTTTGAGAGAGAATGTTAAAAATGAAGCAAGATCAGAGCCTGCCGTCCCAGCTCAGGGGAACTGAGTAGTTTTTCCTTCCCACTGCCATGAAAAGGGAAGACTAAACCCTTCTAATGGAATAAACTTGAATTCTCTCCAAAAAAAGCCTCCATTAAGGGTAATGGATTGCCTACAAGCTCATGCACAAAGCCTGGCTGGATCGTAGCAGAAGCAGAAATTCCTGGACTGTGGCTCAAGCTTTACAAGGGTAAAAATCCCACTGAACTCGCTGGGAATTTTGCAGTCTTGGCTTTGGCTCATGAACAGGGAAGGAAGGTAAAGCAACACTTTGGGGTGAATGCACATCCCCTCCTCCCCTCTCTCGTATTCCTGGAAGTGCTGTCGAGCTTCACTCATGCTGAAGGATGCGCCGCAGCGAATAATCAGTAACATTAAGATGCTTCACGCCAAATTATTTCCTTATTAATAGTAACTTGAGCTGTTTTGCTGGTGCTCCCTTTCAGCCAGTGGGTTCCTTTCCCCTGCACATCCCTACCTCAACCTCCTGGTCCAAGGAACTGGATTTTCCGCCGCATCTCCTTTGCGGACCAACCCCGCAATGCTTGGTGCCTGCGTGTTCCCCTCACCCCGAGGAGGGGACAGACCCACCAGGCTGGGACAAGGTCATCTGAGCGTGGGCACACCCAAACTCCTCCATCACACCACAGGAGAGGCAGTAACGCAGATTAAAAAAAAAAGAAAAAAGAAAAAAAGAAAA
>NW_009724338.1:0-1048 GCF_000703405.1 Apaloderma vittatum
TGTCAGATTCCTCGTCCCGGAGAACGCGTGTGAGGGGATGGAGCCACACTGCAGCGGGTGTGCTCGGCTGGCATCCTCTTGTGCCCAGCGTAAACCAGCTGGGAGCTCGGCCCCTGTAACCGTGGAGTGCTCGGAACCGGGTGGGAGCGTTCACGGCCTTTTCCCCGTCTTGCTGCAGTTGGTAGTAGGTTGTTCTGAGCAGGTGTATTTGTTCCAGTCCTGGTACGGGGGAAGAGTATGGTACTGAACGCGACTGGTCACAAAGTACGTGTTAGCTGGGTGAGAATGGATCTGACAACGTATTACTTGCTGTTGGGTGAATGTACTTCTGCTTCTGGGGTGTAGAGTTAACTATGATTCAGTTACTTTCAGGAATGGTGCATTGAAAAGAAAATCTGATCTGTTGTGTGTTAGTCTGAGAGGCTGGTTATGGTGGAGTGGAAAGAAAACACCATAAAAATCTTTTTTAAATGAAATCTTTTCCATGAAAATGCAAAAGCCATACAGTTCAAGCCACTGATACTTCTGAGTAGAGTTTGTCTAAATAGATGCTTATCCTGTTGTAAATTACCATTCTGAGGATTTTCAGATGAAACTGTCTATGCAAAAATTGAAGGAATGAATAATCAGAATCCATGTCAGATCTGTGATTCTCTCATATCTATATGTGGAAAAAAGCCTCAAAGATGCGCTTTCTGCACATCTGCAGGTACAGATGTACCATGACAGCCACGTTGTATTACTGAGGTGAGGTTACAATTGGCAAGGATATTTCAAGTGGCGGATTTGGCAGACTGGTTGACTTTGACAAGAAAATCCCATTAAGATATTCCTGCATTTTCTTCTCCTGTTCTTGTGTACCACTTGAAATACTCTGAACTGTAGACCACAGTTTCAGTTTCCTGTCAGAAATAATGAAGAGAGAAAAAAGTCAACCTTGGAAGTTTGGAAAAGGTTAGTTTTAGCCTTGATCGTTTCAGTGATGAAGATCAGTGTTACCCCAGCGGGCAGGCAGTGGCAGGGACACATGGGGGGGGGGAGGAGGGGG